>NC_090646.1:93895739-94182941 GCF_040937935.1 Hyperolius riggenbachi
TGATGGGTGGCAGTGACAGGGGGTGATTGACAGGTAATCAGTGGGTTATTACAGGGGAGAACAGATGTAAATATTGCACTGGCGAATTGATAAGGGAGGGTCTGAGGGCAATCTGAGCGTGTAGGCGGGCGATTGGGTGCCCGCAAGGGGCAGATTAGGGTCTGATCTGATGGGTAACAGTGACAGGTGGTGATAGGGGGTGATTGATGGGTAATTAGTGGGTGTTTAGAGGAGAGAATAGATGTAAACGCTGCGCTTGGGTGGTGATCTGATGTCGGATCTGCGGGCGATCTATTGGTGTGGGTGGGTGATCAGATTGCCCGCAAGGGGCAGGTTAGGGGCTGATTGTTGGGTGGCAGTGACAGGGGGTGATTGATGGGTGATAGGTGATTGGCAGGTGATTGACAGGTGATCAGTGGGTTATTACAGGGAAGAACAGATGTAATTAATGCACTGGCGAATTGATAAGGGGGGGTCAGAGGGCAATCTGAGCGTGTGGGCGGGTGATTGGGTGCCCGCAAGGGGCAGATTAGGGTCTGATCTGATAGGTAAAAGTGACAGGTGGTGATAGGGGGTGATTGATGGGTAATTAGTGGGTGTTTAGAGGAGAGAATAGATGTAAACAATGGATTTGGGAGGTGATCTGATGTCGGATCTGCGGGCGATCTATTGGTGTGGGGGGGTGATCAGATTGCCCGCAAGGGGCAGGTTAGGGGCTGATTGATGGGTGGCAGTGACAGGGGGTGATTGACAGGTGATCAGGGGGATAGATGCATACAGTAAACAGGGGGGGGTGGTCTGGGGGGGGGGGCTGGGGAGAATCTGAGGGGTGGGGGGTGATCAGGAGGGGGTAGGGAGCAGAGGGGGGGGGAATAAAAAAAAATAGCGTTGACAGATAGTGACAAGGAGTGATTGATGGGTGATTAGGGGGGTGATTGGGTGCAAACAGGGGTCTGGGGGGTGGGCAGGGGGGGGTCTGATGGGTGCTGTGGGCGATCTGGGGCAGGGGGGGGGAGAAATCAGTGTGCTTGGGTGCAGACTAGGGTGGCTGCAGCCTGCCCTGGTGGTCCCTCGGACACTGGGACCACCAGGGCAGGAGGCAGCCTGTATAATACACTTTGTAAACATTACAAAGTGTATTATACACTTTGTATGCGGCGATCGCGGGTTTAACATCCCGCCGGCGCTTCCGTATAGCCGGCGGGATGTTGCGGCGGGCGAGCGGTGACAGTAGCCGGCGGAGGATCGCGTCACGGATGACGCGATCGCTCCGCCCATGCCCTTAGAAGGACCGCCGCCTCTGTGGGTGAGCCGGTCCTTCAGGGCTCCACTTCCCGGCCGCCTCTGTGCGTTAGGCGGTCGGGAAGTGGTTAAAGATCTGGCATGCCGGATCATTAAGTGACCGCAGCAGACACATGTGCACAGGCTAGATTCACAGGCAAGGAGGCCTTCTCCCCTTGAGCCTGGTAACGATGCAAATTTCATTGGCCAAACACTGACCAATTTTACCACCTCCATGTAGTGTAAGAGAATACATACAAAATCTGTTCATAGTACTGTATTCAAAACCTGTTAGGCCTCATACTACATGGAAGTGGTAAAATTTGCTTCAAGCCTCATCCATTCATTTATGATTGTCCAATCACTGACCAATTTTACCACCTCTATGTAGTATGAGGGTCAGATATTAAATACTATGAGCAGATTGTGTAGGTACATTCATATTACATGGAGGTGGTAAGATTGGTCAGTGATTGGCCAATTATAATTGAAAATGTGTACTAGGCTTTAGACTCTTAGGCCTGGAACCCACTGAAATCCGCAAACGCAAAACGCAACCGCTAGCGTTTTGTCTGAGCGGTTTGCAAGCGGATTCATGCGCGTTTTCGGTCGCGTTTTGCAACAGTGTATTTTTTTGCTCAGCGGTTGTGTAGCGTTTTGCGTTTCGCGTTTTTATCCTGATTGGTCCTGTGAATTATTTTTAATTTTGTTACAGTGTGCTGAACAGCAAAACGCTAGCAAAACCGCTCAGTTTAGGTTTTGCTGAGCGTTTCTGCTAGCGTTTCAATACTTTACATTGAAGCGCTAACGCTCCCAAAATGCTGCAGGTCCTGCGTTTGCGTTTCTGGGAAACGCAAACGCTCCTGTGGAAGTTGCCCCATCCATTATCAGCTGAGCGTTTTGGCAAAACGCTAGCGTATCGCAGCGCTGCCAAAATGCTCAAAAAACCGCTCTTGTGGGTTCCAGCCCTTATGCCTGTACAATATAGATGAGAAGCTGCACAAAGACAGCAAATTGAGATTGATATGTGGCCAGCAATATGCAATCAGTTTGTACCATCAAAACACTTTCATTTATCAGAAATTTCCTATTCAAAAATACATAAAAACATACACCTCAAAAAGATCAGACCATTATAAAAAAAACAAAAAAAAACCCACAAATTTCTGCTTGTATGGCCATTTTACAGGAAAACCTAACAAATACAAAGTGTAGCCTTACAGAACCAACGAAGGATGATAATACACTACAAAGGCATAGCAACCAGCACACAATGGTACATGTCACTAAATGGACATCTAAGCTTGGTGCATTGAGGGGAAAAAAGTAGTCTTTCACTAATGTCTCTCTCATCAGGGTAAAGCAATCATATGGCACAGCCTCCGTATTTGTAAACAAGGCCTTACTGGAGGAGGAATAAATATAAAGGACCAGTATAGTTAACTCTACCTCTCAGGCTTGGTTCACATAGCATCAGATTCCTCCTGTGACTGGTAACAGCACATTACCCTTGTCCCCATTCCATCAGACAAGTCTTAAAAAGTATCCCATGCATGACAAGTCTGGAATTATTTAGTACTGCACAAGAGAGCGTTCTGCTCATCGCAAAAAAAAAGAAAAACTGAAAATCCATTCAAAACAGATATGAACACATCCAATACTTAACGTAGGATCCATTAACATGTCTGTTGATCCGCTGCAGTAAAAGGAAATATTCTGATTGTAGTGTAAACCAGGCCTCAGTCATTTGTCCCTCTTCTGCTCAAAAGCCCACACAAGCTTAAAGCCAGACTCTGCCCTGTCACTCCTGAGAAATGTCTAAATAAAGATGCTGTAAACACAGCTCTTAATCAGAGAGGGGGAGGGATACATGCAGCTTCAAGTTAGGCACAAGTATTTACAATTAAACTCTGAAGCCGTACAGTCTCATTACTACAACATGGTGCAAACACAGATTAGCGCTATATTTTGCTCTTGGGCACACAATCTCTTTCAAAAAGGCCTAAGGGCCTGAGCCCACCAACGCAGTTGTACACAGTTGTGTCCGCTTTTCAGCATCTGTAACATTGATGGGTTGACCCAAAAGCGGACCCAACTGCGCACAACTGCATTAGTGGGCTCAGGCCCTAAGATTTTATTTTTTTTAAGCATAGTCCTATTTCTTTATTGCAGTTAGCAAGAATATTTTATGTTAAAGAAATATAAATTTTTAACCAGAATGTGATCTCTCTTTGGCATTCCACCTACTGGTTCAACTGACAAGAATTAAGGTTCTTTTCACACTATATAGGCTACGTATTCTGAAATCTAGGATTGATGTAGAGATGCATTGTAGGTGCATGGACTAATGATGCATACACACCTTCAGATCCCCTTGCCCGCTGGGACTTAATCCCTCGGGTGACAGTTTGGGATCTGATGCTGTACAGATGTGTTGTTGACCTGCTACGGAGGGGGCCGAAGGGGTGACGTCGCAAAGCAGAGAGCAAGTAGGAACCACTTTTAGTCTGCGCTTGGCTAACATGACTGTGAGGTGGATTGACACATCAAGGTCAGAAATTGGTAGCCGCTGTACACACACTGGAGTTTTGCCTCAGCTAAGAACCACGTGGTGCGTGTGCAAGACTTAATTTGAGCAGCCTGGCTGCATGTTTGTGGTAGTGTGACACGGACACCTCTGCAGCCAAAAAGACCAGCAACCAGGCAACGTACATTTGGCTACCTCCATATCCCATTAAGGTCCCATTAAGAAGGATTTAAATATGAACTATTTACCTTATGCTGAAGTAGGGGATACAAAAGCAGAAAATAACTTGGAGCATTGTTCTTGCAGTTTACCACAACCTAGCGCCCTTATTATTTACCAGTCACTAAGCCGGGAGGCTTTCAGAATTTCATATCAGAGACTTGTTTATTGCAGAAATAAAGCAGCAAACCCTCAGACCAGCTGTGGAAATGTACAAAAATGTATTTGCAGCATTTTAAGGAAAAGGGAGGGGAATTGGAGGGCAATCCACCATTTTAGAGCGCCAGAAACTGGATTCTGGGACCCCACATGCTGCTCATTTCAGGTATGGGTGATAGAAGATATACAGTATAAAGATATGAAAAAAATTATCTTGCTGTTGGTGGGAAGGTGGTGGCTTGTTTTTTGGGAAGACAGCCATAAGGACAACTGCAGTGAGAAGTATATGGAGACTGCCATATTTATTTCATTTTAAACAATACCAGTTGCCTGGCGGCCCTGCTGATCTATTTGGCTGCAGTAGTGTATGAATCACACCAGTGATCAGCAAAGCGCTGTATCAATGTATTACAATGCAACTGTTCTCACTGTAGCATTGCAATTTCTCTAAGATTGCAATCATGCTTCATGCAGCATTTTGAGTAATTGCACTTGAAGGTATGCTGAAAATTCAGTCATTCCTTCAAAATCTGAACATTGCAATTGCTTGACATTTGCTATGTGTATTGCAGAATTCTGTGTTGCAGATTTCCTGGACTCTGGCAGAGTTTAAAAAAACACTATCGCAAAAAAGTAGGCAGTTAAAATCTGACAGAACTGACAGTTTTTGGGCCAGTCCATCTCAGCATGGGGGATTCTCAGGGTTTTCTTCGTTTTCAACAGCATTTAATGAACAGCAGTTGCAAAGTCTAACTGACAAAATACTGCCCGCGCAATACGCCGCAGACAAATACGCCGCAGACAAATACGCCGCAGACAAAGTGGGCTTGATTGACAGCAGCACTTCATGGAGGCACAGTAAGGACGACCTCGAGGTCATCCTCTGCACCGCGCGGGGACCCCAGGCCGGCGACTGCAAACAGAACTCTCAGCGTGGGACAGACAGCTGCGAGGGGCTGGAGAAAGCACCAGCTTAGTAAATCAGATTTCCATTATTTTTCCTGATAAATCTTTTAAAGCATACATGTGAAACTCCGGCCCGGGGACCAAATCTGGCCCTCAGAGCCATTAAATTTGGCCCCCAAGTGGTTGCCCCACTTTCCATTATATTTGGCCCACTCTAGGGAAGCCATATTGGAGGTGAAGCCCTAAAACACCAGGGAACCAATATGGGGGAGGTAAGGGGAAAGCATTAAACACTAGGGAACTGTATAGGTGAGGGAGGGGCCACTAGACACCAGAGAACTTTATAGTGGAGGGAGATGGATCACTAGACACCAGGGAACTGTATGGGGAGGAAGGGCTACTAGACACCAGGGAACTGTATAAGGTTTGGAGGGGAGCTGTTAAACACCAGGGAACTTTATAAGAGAGGAAACGGTTGGCTCAAGACTAGGTTCCAGTGTTCAATTCCAGCCCTCTTTCTATTTGAGTTTGACACACCTGCTTTAAAGGAACCCTGAGCAGTCCCCCAGCGTCCCTCTGGCTTCTCTCAGTGTCCCACCAGCGGCTCCCATTACTGGCAACACCCAGGCCAGGTGTCGGGTGACTTCCTGGATCCTGACACTCGTCATCACGGCGGCCTGCGAGGCTTTCTAACTAAACCGCGCAGGCCTGTCACACCGGTCACAGTAATGACGCATAGCGGCCGAGCATCAGGATCCAGGAAGAGTCGCCCGGCCCAGGTGTCGCCGGTAATGGAAGCCGCCGGCGGAACACAGAGAGAAGCCAGGGGGACCTTGCAGCCTACGGTGGGCTGGAGGAAGCCCCAGGTAAGCAACATTTTTTTAATTTAAAGGGTCCCTTTAATGCTGTCACCTGACTGTCCACAAACAGTCTACCGCGGTCAGGCTTAGGGATAATTTCCACTATGAAATGCGATCACAATTGTGTTTCACTTACCACCATACGATTGTGCTTTAGCTCTACTGTACTGAGTATAGTAGCTCAATCGAATCCAAAATGCGGCAGGACAACGGATGGCGGAAATTGCTGCTGCTGTTTCCATTAGTTTAACCTCCCTGGCGGTAAGCCCGAGCTGAGCTCGGGCTATGCCGCGCAGGGGGAGATCTCAGCCCCTGGTGGGGCGATTTTTATGCTGTAAATTGCTGTGCGCGCAGCCAGCACTTTGCTAGCCGCGCGCACAGCTTGATCGCCGCCGCTCTGCGGCGATCGGCCGCACGCAGCGGCGAAAGAGGGCCCCCCGCCAGAGCCCTGCGCTGCCCGGACCAATGAGTTCCGGGCAGCGCTATGGGCTGGATCGGAGGTGTCTGACGTCCATGACGTCATCCCGATCGTCGCCATGGCGACAGGAGAAGCCAAACAGGGGAACGCGTTATATACGCGGTCCCCTGTTTGCTATAGATGCCGGCGACGATCGCACTAGAGGGACACATGCGCCCTCTAGTGGTGTTTCATGTAGCTACCACTCTGGTAGCTTTACATGAAACAAAAAAAAAAAATAAAAAAAAAAGGTTTTTTGCCAATTTGGCAAAAAAAATTAACCGCCAGGGAGGTTAATGTACCTTGCATTTTGTGATCGGAATCAAATCGCAGGGTAGTGGAAAAAAAAAGCCCTTATGGCTTTTTCCAGAGATAACTTGGCAAGGTCTCATTTCAGCAATCAGAACAAAAAAGGTAAATAAAATTACAATGTTGCACTGTACCACTCTCTAAAAATATTTAATATTAAAATAAAGATATTTATGTTACAGTTCTCATCACTGATCTGTCCTATTTATCATGCTGGTGATTATGAGTATTCCCTGGGGTTTTCCTGTCTGCTGCAGTGTGAACACACCTGATAAAGCTGCAGCAAGCAGGATCCACAGGTGATTGGAAGATGGCACGACATGTAAGCCAATAGCGCAATGTCTACTGAAGCACTTATTTGCATAACAAGAAAGTGAAGCACAGAGGAACAGCAATGTCCTCTGTACATACAAAAGGCATAGAGGATGCACAGATTGCAGCAGCATATTTACAATATTGCCCATATTATTCATACTCAAAACCAAAGTCCTCAATGTCTCTTGCCAAAAACTCCATCAGACTATAAAAGCAAAGCTGCTATTGTGATCATAAGCAGTGCAGAAAAAAAATAAACTACATTTTTACCCAGTTTTGACACTAGGGCCCATGTGCAATTCACTTTTTCTCCTAGGTAATATTTCCACAACTTCTCATAAAATGTTTTTTTAAGCCACCAGAAAGCAAGAAAATGCTCAAAATAAAGTTGATAGTACTTTTTCACAATCTTTTGGGTACTTTTTCAATTGTAAAATGCTGAAAATTTGGTTTAAAGAGAAGATGAAAATGATCTCCTAGGAGATAACTCAGGTGAAAAAAAATAATTGCATATGGGCCCGGTCTCAAGATAATTTCTCTGTATTGATCCTACAACTGCTAGGCCTCAAACACTATGCAGTAACACAACTCACCTGCGCATGCCCATACAACTGAAGTGCAACACACATTGTTATGCCAATAAGCTGTCTGCTGCTGGTTTCTGGATAACATGCATGGAAACACACATACCAAAAAAATACACCAGGCTATGAAATAGAGCAAAATAGCATGCAGTGCGTTAAGCAACATGCACAGTGTGAACAAGGTTTATGGGTACAACAATTTTAGCCAATGCTTTCACCAGAGAAGCCTGGTGATGTCTGGCACTTCCTAGTCACCTCACTGGTGGGTGCTGCCAGGCGTGCTCTATTGTCCCCATGAGGGAAATCAAACCACTAGTGGGCACAGCACCAATCTGTCAGCCACCATCAGGCTTGTAGCATGAAAACTGACCTCACTGAGAACAAAGGTTTATGTCTTCTCAGCACTTTCCTAGAGCTGGCTGTAAAGTGCAAATAGAGAGAACCACTTGGAGGGTGAATGCACGCAAACTGGTATGAAGAACATGAAAGATGGAAAATAGCCTTATAAACAGCCATCAGCAGTACTGGCAGCTATGAGGTCTTAACAAATTGGTTCTGAAGACCAAAGAACATTAGTCTCTAACCTAAGAAAAAAAAGTTACTGGATCCCTAAAGGCACACATTCCATACTTTAGCAAACGACGGGTCTGTCAGACCCTCCCGCTGGGCGGATGTTCTGCCGACAATAGGACATCTGTACAGACTGTCGTCAGACTAATAAGTGTTGGGCAGATCTGTCAGAAACAGTCTTATCAGTCTGCCGACAGAGTGTACGCGTCCTACTGTCGGCATAACATCCGTCCAGCGGAAGGGTCTGACGGACCAGTCTGCTAAAGTATGGCGTGTATACGCGCCTTTAGGGATCAAGAGTCTTCTCTCCTCTTAGGCGAGTAACTTCTTCTTAGGTTAGAGACTAATGTTCTTTGGTCTTCAGAACCCATTTGTTAAGACCTCAGCTGCCAGCACTGCTGATGGCTGTTTATAAGGCTATTTTCTGTACGCGACTTTAGACTCTAAGGCCACATACACACATCAGACCATAGTCTTTTGAAAATGAAAGATCACAGACCAATCTTACCACCCTTCATGTAGTATGAGAGCCATACGCTACACAGTCTTTTCTATTGAGCTGAACTCCCCATCAGAAAAAAAAAATCTTTGCAAGATGCTGCACACACAGATCCTGTACAGACACAAAAGATCAGTATCTGCAAAAGATCTGTTCCTGCCAAAGATCCGTTCCTGCAAATTGCATTCATATAGTCTATGAGATCTGCAGATCATCATGCACACCTTGTTTAACAGACATTCATCTGCAGATCAGATCCACCAGGATGGATTTTCAGATCTGCAGAGGATTGTCTGATCTGCAGATAAATGTCAGTGAAACAAGGTGTGTATGATGATCTGCAGATCTCATAGACTATGAATGCAATTTGCAGGAACTGATCTTTTGCAGGAACAGACCTTTTGCAGATACTGATCTTTTGTGTCTGTACAGCATCTGTGTGTGCAGCATCTTGCAAAGATATTTTTCTGATGGGGAGTTCAGCTCCATAGAATAGACTGTGTAGAGTATGGCTCTCATACTACATGAAGGGGGGTAAGATTGGTCTGTGATCTTTCATTTTCCAAAGACTATAGTCTGATGTGTGTATGAGCCTTCCTGTTCCTCTCTGCATCCCCTCATTCCACTGCTGGGCCCCAGTTTAAATCTCTGTGTCTTCAAGTACTTCTGACGAGGAGGAGCTCCACAGGCAAGCACAGTAAGGAGCCGAATGTCTTCAGGAATACTCAAAGACCCGGCCGGTGGGAGATTTAAACGCGAGCCAAGCGGTGGAATGAGGAGATGCAGAGAGGAACAGAAAGGGTCTAAGAGTATAGATTTTTTTTTTATATAATAATCCAAACATTAGTATAGCTGTTTTTTCCTGTTGGACTTAAAGCGCTCAAAAGCGGAGCAGTGCTTTTCAGTGCTGCTAGATTTGGGCGCAGCCATAGACTATAATAGGAATCAGTCTATAGCGGCGCTCAGAAGACGGAGCCAAAGTTGCTTAAAAAAACACAATAATTCGGCCTCCAGCAATCGCTGGAAGCCAAATTATTTCATTCCCCCACTATCCATGGCGGCCTGGAGGGGGAATAGTAATTAAAACGGCCTGGACTTGTGCAGAAGCAGGATCAGCCATATACTGGCTGTATCCTGCGCCCAAGTCTACCGGCGCCGATTTCAAATGTACTCTTGCCTTGAACTCCTTACTGAGTAGGTTTATTCAATAGGAATAGGTGAATTTTTACTAGGTGTAAGTTCTTTAAAAAAAAAAAAGTTGCTATTTTGCAACAGTTGCAACCCATTTCCTTCCTGTTCACCAACACTCTCAATGGCAGCCATTTTCTATAGTAGCAACAGTGCCTGAAAGTACTTGCAATAATCTTTAGATCACATGCTGTGCATTTAGGGCATCGGCATCTCTGTGGATATACCAATACTGTACAAGGATTTCTGGAGTTTAGAAATTGGGAGCAAAACTCCAACACCCCTGCCCACCAACTTGAGTCCAACAAAAAAACTGTTTGCTAAAGCGCTAGTGCAGTACCAATTATTGGCAGTGATCTCACTGCCACAGATTGTGAGCATTTTGCGGCAATCACAAAATGCGGTGCATGCAGCATTTTACCCCAATTCTAGAGTAATCGCGATACATGGCTTAAAAAGCGCTAATCGCTCAAAAATTGCAAGAGTGTACAGTGATTTTATCGCATTAATCGCAATAAAATCACCCATGTCTGCGATTGCCAGTAAGAATTGGGCCTTAATAGCAGCTGCATAACTCCTTTCTCCCGTCCTTGTCACTAGAAGCTGAAGTGCCAAAGATTTCTATGTCTGAGTAATCATAAGACGATGGAGTGCCAGCAAATAACTGATGGGCTGGGTTGACCGTTCTGGAAAAGAAAAACAAAACAAAACCTGGAAGAGTCACATGACCACAAACCTGGGGAAGAGAAAAGGTTAAGCCCCTTCAAAAGACCCAAGACACCCTCAATCCCAGGCACTTTAAGCCACATTCAACATGGTTTATATTAACACCTTTTCTGAAATATTAAGCATACTAATCCTCACTGATCTCTTAATGACATTTTGTATATACAGCTATATACAAAATACACTATAAAAAAAGTTAATGTGTATAGCTCTTTAAGGCCCCGTTCACACTTGCGTTTTGGCAAGTAAACGGACTGGATCCTGATCGGATCAGGACCTGATCCTGATCAGAACCGTACGGTTCCGATCCGGTCCGTTTGTATCAGGCATGCATCAGGCTGCCATCCGGATCCGTGGGCAAAAAAATAGTGAAATTTAAATAAAAAAAATGTTGGGGGTCAGCAGAAGGTGCACCTGTAGAATCAGGTTCCTCTGCTGTAGGCCTCACCTCCACCTCCGACATTCTGCCAAACAGCTCCAGCACGTCTGTCACTGCTGCTCCACTCCAGACATGCTTGGCCCATGTGTCCCCATCTGAAATGGCCGCTTGGATACGCATAGGAAGTGAGGTAGAACGTCAGGTTTTTGTAGCCAGTGTGTTCTGTGGCTTCCGTTCCCCATTGGTTTCTGTGTTCCAGATGGTGCTGCCAGGCTCAGGTCAAGCTCCGGGTGCATGGGCCGGATATCCGGACCCAAAAAATAGCGCATGTTGGAAAAGTGTCCGGAGTCCGGTCCGGCTCCGTACTGTACTGTACGGACACGTCTGAACGTCCGCATAGACTTTGCATTGCTATGCGGAACATACGTTCCGTTTGTACAGTATACGGTCCGGATCAGATCAGGAAAATCCGGACAGGGAACGCTAATGTGAACCGGGCCTTAAAGCCCTCAAGATCTGCAGCCACTCATGGTGTAGGCCACCCGAGAACACATCAGGGAATCTTGCCCAATGACTCCTTATGTCAAGGGTGGTGATTAGATATAGCCATAATTCTCATGACGGAAGGGGGCAGAGGAGATAAATAGCCTTCGCCTGAGCTGATCCAGCAAGCCGCATCTCTCACCCATGCTTTAGGGCTATTGCATACAGGCTTTAAATAACAGTTGTAGCGCTCTGCATATATTTAATTTAAAAATAAGGCAGCAAAGTATATGGGGTTAAACTCTCATCCCCTTCGAAACAAAAAATATAAAAAGAATAATACTTGCGCCAAAACTACAGTAAATTACTGAAGCGTTTCATTATTAAACGCTTCAGTAATTTACTGTAGTTTTGGCGCAAGTATTATTCTTTTTATATTTTTCTATTGCATACAGGCTAGATTCTTGGCTAAGGCAGCCAAGTCCTGTGAACCATCTACCGGTAGCAGGTGTACAAGCTTACTTTCCACTCACCCTTTTCACCACGTCACTCCTGCACTGCTGCAATCCCCCCCCCCCCCCCCCCCAACTGACAAAACACATCACTGGCCAGCACAGCCTTGGCCCTGCAATGTTGCCCAAGGGATCAGATCCAGATCCCCACCGGATGACATGCTTTAATCCTGCTCCTAGTGCATTGTTGTCAGGAAGTCCATGCTTCCAGATTTCCATATCCTCAGAACTAGAACTACTGCTGAAATAAAAGTAGAGAAAGTTGTAACACTGAATGACTAGTTTCAATCCACAGGGCCACAACACAATCAGCACACAAAGGAACTTTATCAACAAGGAATGCATTTACAAATACAACAAAAATAAATAAATAAAAGCTTGCACAGAGAAGCAATAACAGACGTAATTACTTAGTAACTCAACAGGAATACTCCTTAAAGTGAATTTGTTAGAACAGAAATAGGAGAGTTGCCACTGCTGAATTGTTCATAAATGTGGAAGATTCAAGGCTAGAATTTTGATGCTGGCCAGTGGACCTGAACTCTTGCACAGGACAGAAGGAAAACAGAGAGAAATGGACCCAGTATGTATTTAGAGTTTAGCCAGTCTAATCCCCTTCATCTGACTAATCACAAGTTGTAATTTGATCTCTGTGTCAGCTGGCTGCCTTGGCAGAGCAGCTAATTTGCAAACATGATGTGCTTCCATGAAAGCTGGAAATAGACACTGCAGATTCATTGCAGGATTTGTATCTGCTGTAACAAAAATGTTTTTCTTAAAGAGAATCTGTATTGTTAAAATCACACAAAAGTAAACATACCAGTGCGTTAGGGGACATCTCCTATTACCCTCTGTCACAATTTCTCCGCTCCCCGCCGCATTAAAAGTGGTTAAAAACAGTTTTAAAAAGTTTGTTTATAAACAAACAAAATGGCCACCAAAACAGGAAGTAGGTTGATGTACAGTATGTCCACACATAGAAAATACATCCATACACAAGCAGGCTGTATACAGCATTCCTTTTGAATCTCAAGAGATCATTTGTGTGTTTCTTTCTCCCTGCATCTCTCATGCACTGAAGTTTCAGGCTGCTCTTTTCTTCCTGCAAACAGCTTTGCCCTTGTCTGTAATTCCTCACTATGTGAAAGCCCAGCCAGCTCAGAGGACATTTATCCAGCTTGTAAAAGATAAGAGAGAAGCTGCTCTAATCTAAATAACACACAGGCAGTGTGCATAGAGGGGCCTGGAAGGGGGAGTTCATAGCAGAACCACAACACTGAAGAACTTGGCAGCCTTCCAGACACAGGCTGACAAGTCTGACAAGAGAGAGATAAGTTGATTTATTACAGAGACTGTGATAGTACAAAGTGCTGCAGTAAGCCAGAACACATTAGAATAGCTTTTGGAACTTGTAGGATGATAAAAAACAGGATGCAATTTTTGTTACGGAGTCTCTTTAAAGGTTATACTATTGCTCATCTTGTAGAACTGAGAGAAAGTTCTAAGTTCAGGTCCCCTTTAACGGTGAGTCATGTGCTCAGTATTATAAAATGTATGTCATGTGCTCAGTATTATAAAATGCATGACACTACTGCCTCCTGCATGAAGCCACAGACATAGCAGCCTGCATGAAGGTTGCTAGTCAGAGACACACTTGCTTTTGGTAACTGTGTTTTGTTATTTGAAACCGACAATCCTTGGAAAACTTGCATCAGATAGCTGTGCTTTAGGGCAAGCATGTATTTGTAAGCCAAGAAGTATATGATAGATCAGGGCTTCTCAACTCAGTCCTCAAGGCCCACAAACCGTGCATGTTTTATGGAAATACACAGGGGTCCTAAAAGTGGACCTGATCTCTTACACAGGACAGAAGGAAATGTAGAGAAATGCACCCTGTATGTTTTTAGAGAGTTTAGCCTTTTCAAATCCCTCTCACCTGTGATTAATCACAACAGTAATTTGATCTATAAGCTGTGTTAACGCCTGTCTTGGTAGAGCAGCTAATTGGTAAATACAGGGGGCCATATGCAATTCACTTTTTCTCCTGGGAGATACGTTTTCATCAACTTTTAAGCACTTTGTAATTGAAAAAGTACCAAAAAGTAGACTAATAAGTACTATCAAAATTATTTTGAGTATTTGTTTGCTTGATGGAGTTAAGGGCATGTTATTTAGAAGTTGGGAAAATTTCACACTCAGGTGAAAAATTGAATTGTATATGGCCCAGGATGTAAAACCTAATGTCTGCTTCCATGAAAGCAGGAAGTAGACACTGCAGATATATTGCAGGATTTGTATCAGCTGTTACAAGGAAATGTTTTTCTTTTAAGGTTATTATGCTGTTGCTTATCTATTAGAGCAGAAGAAGTTCTGAGTTCAGGTCCGCTTTAATGATGGAACAGAGAGATAGATATCACACGCTGTAATCAGTCTCTAGTGATATGGACGAGGACATCATAATCATATTGGAATATTGACCTTTCATAAAGTATAGGATTCTTCCCATGATCAGAGCTGGCTGTAAGAAGACTCTGCAAAGCTTTAATAAAAATCCCACGTGATCCTGAGAACTCAGCTGCCTGCAGAAGTGAACCTTTATTGGTCAAGCAAAAGAAATTGTCGCTACAAGACTTCAGAAAAGCATGATTAAATAACAAAAACACATCTTTAAAGTTTTTTTATTTTAAAGAAAAAGTGTATTTGAAATATCTGGCCTAGCCACAGATGCAATCTGGAGTAACAAGTACGGTTTACAGGCAGGACACCCCTCTGCTCAGTTCCTGCAACAAAACAAAAACCTTTTAAAGAGTCTGAAGTGAACCTACCCCCAAAATAAAATTATATATATTTATTATAATATATGATATCAGAGATAACTGAGGACAGGGAAGGCTCTATAGAACCTTCCTGTTCCTCTCACAGTCCGCTTGTTCCACCGCTGGCTCCTCCATTTAAATCTCCTGCCCAAGTGCTCCTGAAGACAAGTGGCTCCGTGCAGTGCATGTGCGTGATCACATGCACAGTGCGGAGCGCCCCCTGGAGCTGCAGTGGAAGAGAGCAGTCTCCAACCCATTGGTCAGAGACTAACGGGGGCACCAGCGGTGGAATGCAGGGACCAGGAGAGGACCGGGAAGGCTCTATAGGACCCAGGGCTTTTTTTTTTTTTTTTATAGCAGATTCGCTTCAGATTCCCTATTAAAGAACTACTGTAGGGAGAAAAATATTTGAACTTACCCAGGGCGTCTAATGGCCCCCCGCAGGCATCCTGTGCCCGTGCAGCCAATCACAGATGCTCCAGCCCCGCCTCCAGTTCACTTCTAGAATTTCCGACTTTAAAGTCAGAAAACCACTGTGCCTGCGAGGACACGCCCTTGCTTCCGATGATGTCACTAGGAGTGTATTGCGAAGGCCCAGTACGGTCTGCACCTGCGCAGTACATTCCTGATGACGTCAGTGGGAGCAAGGACGCCGCGCAGGTGCAGTGGGTTTCCGATTTTCAAGCCAGAAATTCTAGACGTGAACCGGAGGCGGGGCCGGAGCACCGGTGAGTGGCTGGGTGGTCCCAGGATGTCTGCGGGGTACCATTAGAAGCCCCAGGTAAAGGTGGCCATACACGATTAGCAGCAGATAGATTTCTGATCTATCTGATGTGTTTAGGAACATTTTTTTACTAGGAACAGATTTCCAATAGACTTCAGTATGAAATTTATTGAAAATCGATCTGATGGCATTTTTTGCCATCAGATTTCCATTAGGTCCAATGCAAAATGATAAGTAATCTCAACAGATCGACCTAGATTTTCCAGCATGTAACACACGGGTCGATCCGGCAGCCGATTAGCCGCCGGATCGACCACAGCCACGTCCCCACGGATTGAGTACAGCTCATCCCCGCCGGCGCTTCCTTATCAGCGCTCGACTCCCTGCCATTGTCCACAGGCGGGGATCGAGCGGGGCGAGCGTCGAGCGGCTTGATTGGGACAGCTGAATATTATCAGCTGGTCGATACACGGTACAGAAACGTACCATGTATCCCCAGCATCAGATTGATTGAAATCGACCGCAAATCGATCAATCGATTTGTGATCGATCGATTTCGATCAATCGGCCACTAATCGGCTCAGTGTATGGCCCCTTTAGTTCAACTGTTTTTTCCCCTACAGTAGTTCTTTAAATAAAATATTCCAAGTCTTGAATCAGCACTGTAAAAACATAGAGCAAGGCTTGGGCACCCCTTGCTTCCTCCCAGCATGCACTGTTACACCACGCACCGGTTAGCAAGGTTTCTGACATCTGCAGCTGCTCAGAGACTTTGTAAGATTCAACAGGCTTTCTCCATTTTCACATGACAGAAAATTAAGCTATCTGAAAGCTATGCATGTGGAACCCAAATGTGGGAGAAGAAAGGGTAGAAATTATTTTAATACTGATAAGGTTTTAGAGTAAATGGAAAATGTCCTTACAGAGTTCAGGTCCACATTCTATACACAATAAAGGCTTTGTAAACATAAAAAAATTAAGTTAAATTAAATATAAAAAAACCCCTTCCCTTTAAATGCAATTGAGCAGTGGCAGCTCATGTGCTCTCTTCTCACTGGTTCATATTTAATAATAATAAAAAATAATTTCCTGTCACACTATACATGAATTTGTGATCCTCTACAATTTACATATACACAGAGTAGTGATTTGTTTGTATTTTATAGTCATTACAGGTTACCGTCACCTCAGCTTTTTTTGCCATTATCTTTGGCAATCAGAACATAGTAACTGCATAGACAGAGTATGGGGCCTCAACTTCACCAATCCTTTCCAAGCATCTGTTCTGGCTGCAAAAGCAAGCCCCTCCCACACCCAGCATCTTTAGTGGAAATCCTGCCCACAGAAAGAGGATGGCACCGCCTCTAACTGAATTCACAATGGCCCACCCGATTACTCTCTCCTGCTTTTCTCCAAGAGGTTATTTTCAAACCTTACCAATAAAATACGTTAACCCTTTAGCAGCCAATTTATTTAGCTGCTTGCAAGTGCTCCAGGCCAATTCATTTTAGCACTTTTTTTTTTTCTTATTTGTTACATTTCCCTGCTTCTAATTATTACAGCTGTAATGTGTATTTATGGCTACTTGTCACTAGGGGGCAGTGTGAGAAAAGACTTCCGCTTTCAGTTCCAATATTTTCTGTTAGTAGAGAGAGATCAAAGCATTCCAATAATTTACAGCACAAATTCTGCCAGCTGAAGTCAAAAGCAGTGCACTTATCTCAAACGAGATAACTATTGAAGCTTCTAATGGGTTAAAAGCTCTGACCATGCAAGAAAAGACTCAAAATAAGTTGGATATAAAAGTGCTGAAAAGTTATTTTCTAGATATGATGAAAAATGAACTTGTGTGAAAACTGAGAAAAAAAAAAGTGAATTGGAAAATCGTGCATTTCTGCTGCAGCAGTTTCCCCACACGTATTCGGAATTACAGCCTACTAAAAATCAATAGGCTATGTGTGAATCGTGTGCAAAGAGAAAATGCTGCTTGCCGCAGTTTTCTGCAATTTGCATCCAAATCCCCTTAGTCATCCAAGGCTATAGCAATTGGGATGCCGATTTGCATCTGCCTGGGTGCAGCATCCATTCCAGAAACAGACAGGGCGCGCCAGTGGAAACCCAGCCTAAAGGCTCATACACACACTAGACTATAGTCTTTGGAAACTGAAAAATCACAGACCAATCTTACCACCCTTCCTGTAGTATGAGAGCCATACTCTACACAGTCTTTTCTATGGAGCTGAACTCCCCATCAGAAAAAAATCTTGGCAAGATGCTGCACACACAGATGCTGTACAGACACAAAAGATCAGTATCTGCAAAAGATCTGTTCCTGCCAAAAATCCATTCCTGCAAACCGCATTCATAGTCTATGAGATCTGCAGATCATCATACACACCTTGTTTAACTGACATTCATCTGCAGATCAGACAATCATCTGCAGATCTGAAAATCCATCCTGGTGGATCGGATCTGCAGATGAATGTCTGTTAAATCATGTGTGTATGATGATCTGCAGATATCATAGAGTATCAATGCAATTTGCAGGAATGGATTTTTGGCAGGAACAGATCTTTTGCAGATACTGATCTTTTGTGTCTGTACAGCATCTTTGTGTGCAGCATCTTGCAATGATTTTTTTCTGATGTTGAGTTCAGCTCCATAGAATAGACTGTGTAGGAAGGGTGGTAAGATTGGTCTGATCTTTCAGTTTCCAAAGCCTATAGTCTGATGTGTGCATGCACCTTTAGTGTTCAGAATATGACCTAGAGCAGGCAGACAGTTTCTTTTCTGGCCATATAAATGTCTGACCTATAACATCCTGAAGGTTATTAGTAACCTGCTTTCTCAGATTTCGGATTCTTTTCCCAAGAAAATTATAGAACTATATCTAGGCTGTATGCATACTTGGAGTCGATCTCTACCTATCATTTAGTGCAAACCAAAATTCTGCAAGTTAAAAACCACAATCTCAATTCTTTCTATCTGAAGCTATAGCAGTATCAAGGTCCTCACTACAATGCAACCCTAGCAGTGTAGCCAAATGTCTGTGCAGTGTCAGTTGATCTAACCATAGTCAGGCTGAACAACAACTTCAAGCCTGTGCAGTCATCCAGTGCCAGGTGCTGCTATCCATGCTTAGGAGTGGAAAGACAATGGCCCAAATTGGCTTTCTTCAGATGACAATTGTGTTTTTCCCACCACCATAGTCTCCCATATTTCTAGACCACACATGTCAAACTCCAACCCACGGGCCTTTAGAGCCATTAAATTTGGCCCTAAAGTGGTTTCCCCACTTTGCATTATGTTTGGCCCACTCTAGACCACCAGGGGAACAATATTGGAGGTGACGCCCTAGATCACCAGGGAAGGGAGGGGGAAAGCACTAAGCACAAGGAAACTGAATAGGCGAGGGAGCCCCTGATGAAACTGGAACAGTGAAATCGGTCGGGTGAGGCGGACGAGTGGCTGGACGGTGTCCTGTATGTTTTATATGCTGATGTGCTGCACTGGGTCCCTGTAATAAGGACCCTGATGTAAGTGATTGCTGAATTTTAATGTCTTATTTTAAAGGATTAATAAATTTAAGATAGATACGCTCAGATAAGTCTACCATTATTATTTTTTCATGCTCCTTGATTCTGAGAGTCTGAAATATTGCTGACATACATCTGTGGAAAGGAGGCCAGCTGGGAAGACACCTGCCGCTGACCTTATGCTCTATTGCAGACCCTGTAATTAAGGTCTGTCTTTATCTGGTAAGCGCATTCATTTTCTATGGTGTTGCGGTGGTGGATGTATATGAACTAGCGCTGAAGGTTTTATCTATATGAGGGAGGGGGCCACTAGAAACTAGGGAACTGTATAGGGGTTGGAGGGAGGCCATTAGACACCTGGGAACCTTATAAGAGAGAGGTGGCCAGTGGACACAGATTAGCCCGCGACTAGGTCCCAAGGTACAATTTTGGTCCACTTTGTATTAGAGTTTGACACCCATGTTCTACTAGGAAAATGACGGCCAAGTGCATTCACATTGCTAATTAAAACAATAAAAAAAAAAAAATGGCTACCTATAGTGCATTTGATTCACCACACATTGGCAATATGTGAGCACTTTGTGATTTTCACAGATTGGGCCAAAAGCAATTGCAAAAACTCTACATGGTGTATGACTACTACACAAAGTAGTATCATACACTCAGCCATGCCAAAGTCCTACCCATTACAATGATGCCACTGTACAGCATTCCTTTTTATTACACTGCAAATTGCAATGCAATTCAGAATTCACTGGATGCTAGAAACACAAGCAGAAAAAAAAACAGGACTTTTTAAAAATCACATCGGAATTGCGTGTAGTGTAAAAGAGCCCTGAAAGAAGACAGTGGGCCTAAAGTCTGCAAAGGTCTCTACCTTTTTAAAAACCAAAAATGCACTCCTTTAAAGGATACCCGAAGTGACGTGTGACATGATGAGAGACATTACAGTGCCTAGCACACAAATAACTTTTTTCTTTCTCTGCCTGAAAGAGAAATAGCAGGTATTTAAGTGGCTGACTCAGTCCTGACTCAGACAGGAGGGGACTACAGTGTGACCCTCACTGATAAGACATTTCAACTAAAAAAACACACTTTCCTAGCAAAAAAAAATGGTTTCTGAGAGCAAGAAAGAGATAAAAAGGGACCTTTCTTATCAGTGAGGGTCAGACTGTAGTCCCTTCCTGTCAGCCACTTACATACCTGATATTTAACTTTCAGGTTGAGAAATAAAAGAAACAGCATAGTTACTTGTGTGTTAGGCACTGTACATACCCATGTCTATCTCATGTCACTTCAGGTATACTTTAACAAGTACCTATGTACTGTGAAGTTGCCTCCTTTTCTCTTACTGCGCCAACTTCCCCCTAAAGCCACACCTCATGAGCCAAATCCACTGTTAGTAGTTTCTGATAGTCTGCAGAGCTTGACATCCAGGTTCTATATAATCTTGTCTATGCGCTGTATGCCAACACATCTCTGCCATAGCTCACAATGACTTCCTTCTTCAGCCCCATATGTAAATACTAGTGTGACAGATGCAGATTTATTGCTTCAACCAACCAAGTGATTTTGTGATGAGAGACTAGGACGAGAATCACTTCCTGCTGCAGCGCCCCAAATATACTGCAACTAGGGAAACCTTCTTTAAGAAATTGATGGAACTATTTCCAGACTTTCACACAGAGGATGAGAGAAAACGCTACATTCTACTAGAAGAGGAATCCACAGTGACAATCGCTGCACACTATGTCACAGCATGCCAGGAGCATAAATTAACTGTAAACCTAAAAATGTCCATGAACTGCTAACCTACTGTATCCCTCTACCCCACCCTGTTTCATGTCCCAGATCCCCCTCTGCTTTGGCAATGCCTGTATGATTTTTGGTCATGCCAATAAAGCTATCTTTGATTTGACTAGTAGAAGGACTAGACTATCTGGAGCCATAAATCAGCATTTGTTACACAGCAGCATTTACATATGGGGCTGAAGAAAGGAGTCATTGTGAACGAATGACAATCAGATCGATTTTCTGATAGTTTTTCTAATCGATTTCCATTCACTTCTATGAAAAATCGATCAGAAAAATCGAAAATAAGATCAGCCAAAAAAAAAAAAAAAATCTCATGGTGTATTCCCAACATAAGGAAGAGCTGTGTTAGCATACAGCACATTGACAAAACTATATAGAACGGCCGACGGCAGTTTTGGCTCATGGAGCGCGGCCTTAGGCGAGACGGGGTAACTTCAGATATGCATGCTTGCTAAAAGGGACACCGGGCATACGCAGGCTTTAGGTCCGCTTTAAGGGATGTAACTCGTAGGGAACTAATGTCTGTTCCACACAGAGGAACCACTGAATCTAATGAAGAGGGAACTGATCATGTGACCACTGTTTCCAAATCAAAATTCAGATAGTTAAAAGCCTTGTTGTATGAGGTAAGCTCTCGATTGCTAATCCCTTAGTGGGTTTTGTAGTGATGCCTTTAGTTTAAATCCTGGAGCGTCATCTCTTTGCATCCCACTACAGGTATGAAAAATAACTATGTAACTATGCATCAATGCTTAAAGAGAAGAAATACTTGAATATTTGGGCAATAGTTGGACCTTGTGGCACTTCCTATATGTGATCAAGCTGCTACTCACCGCCCACAGATTTAAAGATAAACAGGGGTGTGTGGCATGCCTAGCACTCTACAGAAATCCTCCACAAGGGAAAAAAAAAAAAAAAAAAAAAAGTGAAGCCAGCTCCCATATCATCTCATCTGCACCATAACAGGAAATCAGCGCCCAGATCTCTAACATAAAACAGCATTTTCAAAACAAATCAAAAACAGCAACTTCAAATTTTTTGATGCCACTGGGCTGCATAAAAATAATATTTTCAGGCCGCTGCACAGCATATAAGGGGGATTGGGGGAAAAAAAAAAGTTGCTGCAGGCAATTACAGCCATAAAACAGGCAGCACCATTTTAGGAAGAGCACAACAGCAGAAATCTATGCAGACAAAGTAGGAGCTCAACCACTAAAGCCAACTTTGAAACAGTCCTGCTTGAATCCATTCAGCCCACAGCTCATTCTCAGCTCCAATAAACTCTAACTATCTGAGTGCAATCTGGCATTTATAGTCTTGGCAGTATCTTTATTCTGTCTGCTCTGTCAGGAGGATTCTGTAGACGTGAAAGAAAAAAAGAGGAGCTATTGTCAAATCAACCAAAACTTTCCAAACCTGCTAGAAACCGATGTGATTGGATTGGCTGCTGCCCACGTTCCCATTCCTCTACTTTTACAGAGTTGCCCAAGGCAGACGCAGTTTCCTTACATATAAAAACCAGAAATCCGCTGAAATCTAAGTGACAGAACCATTTTTCCATTCCTAGACTTTGTAAAGAAAAACGAGTTGCCCCTTCTGTTCCGTTTTGATACAATGTTCCCAATCCATCCGCAATAATAAAATTATAATAAAAAAAAACAACTATACATTTATAATACAAGTTCAGTGGAGTCTATGTTACACGAGTCTTATATACAGCAGTTTACAGATTTAAAAAAAAACAAAACAAAACATGGTCATGAGGCATCCCGGGAAATCCAGCCACTTTCTGTGAGGAAGTTTAAAATCCGTTTCTTTAGGACTTTATCCAAGTAGCTGGGGAGGCGACTCTTGGAAGGAATTCCCTGTCTTTTCTGCAGATGGTCCTTAATGATAATGGTTTTGACAGTCAGATAACGTGTGGGGCTTAGGTTGATAGAGCTGCAGAGCACCTTCTCTCTGTCCGATAGCAGCTCGAAGCCTGAAAGGTTTTCAATGGCGGCAAACTCTCCGTCTTTCCCATCCTCCCGACCCCTCTTTGAGCTGGCAGTGTTTTTATTCTCCTTCCTCTTCTCCCGCTTGTGACGGGCAGCTTCATATTCCGCAGATTCCTCCATCTTAGTGATGCCGTTCCTCCGGTACCTCTGCAGTTCCCGTAGCTTAGCCCTCAACATGCGCTCCTTGTGCATGTTCTCAAAGAAGTCCTCAATGTCCTTGTTGGACATGAACTGGTAGAGCGGCCTCAGTTTCAACCGCAGTTCTTTCTCCTCTTTGGAAATTTTTCTTTTCACCGGCTTGTCCTTGTCCTTTTTATCCTTCCCCAAAAAGGCTGGCACCAAGTTATACTCCCGTGCTATGCTCTTCCTTCGCTGCCTCTCCTTGAGTTTCCGCACATACATGTCCACACAGCATTCTTTAAGTTCTACCTCTATGTCATCGTCGTCATAATTTACAGACAAGCCACTGATTAGTGTTTCGGCATCCTGATCGTACTCAATCTCGTAGTCATCCCGGAGAGGCATGTACCCCAGCTGCTGCTGTTCTTGAACGGTGATGTCCAAGGGAGGCATCGGTGATGTCAGGCTGGGAGACAGTGGGCCTCCGGTGGGACAGGTGTGATCGGTTACCCTGTTAGGGATACTGTCTGGAATGCATGCTTTTCCAAGGTTCCCGTGGATATACATGCTGACATAGTGCTCCATCACTTCCTGGGGAGTCCGCGAGGCGCCCACATGAGCTGCCATATCCTCCTGCATAGAAAGAAGTGGAAATGTGTCAACTTGAACTTCAGGACACTATGTAGCATAAAGCAATTCATTAATAAACGTATCGCTTTGCTTAAAATATATGGTTTTAAATCCTAAAACCCAGTTTGAAAAAGATTGTGTTTAAATTAACTTAGAAAGTGTCTTCAATATACAAGGAGCTACCCGTCATCCCAAAAATGAAAACAGGTATAAGGTTCAGGGCCAAGTGCTGTACAGACGTGTAGCCTGTAGCTATGCAAGGAGGAGGAGGGACTACAGTGCAGCACATAATGTAGCGACTTCCAGCAGGAGGGTTAAGGAAAAGCACTTGCAGAGATGTTCCGGCACACTAAATCCCTCAGCAACGCATCGCTGTACACACAAGATTGACTGAGCCAGCCCAGACCAGCTACCAGGGCCAAAAACCCTCCAGTGCATCTACAAGGCTTTAGCGCCTCTTAGATGAAAGCATTTGCATTAGTAGGATAAGCTATGTGTCAACTGTGTCACAGCTTACTGACAGTGAAGACAGACAAAAGGCCCATACACACGTCGGATTTTTCCGAACGACTGGTCGTTTGAACGTCCCGTCGTTCAGTCGTCCGGACGCCAAATCGGGCGTGTGTACAGTCCATCGTTCGGGTGATAAGACTGGTCTTGAGCGATCCGCCTGGCGGATCGCTCAAAATCAGTCTTATCATCCGACCGACAGACTGTACACACGCCCGATTTGGCGTCCGGACGACTGAACGACGGGACGTTCAAACGACCAGTCGTTCGGAAAAATCCGACGTGCCCTCATCCGAGGGCAAACAAAAGGTATGTGTGAAATGGTCTTTGTGAGGGGAACTCATGCATAGGTTTTGTTTGTGAATGGTTTCTGCATTCAGGTATATTTTAAAGAAAAAAAAAATAATAGGCAAAGTTTAACAATTATTTAGTCAGTATTTAAAGCTACACCTCAGGTAAACAAGCCATTTAATGTAATTACATGACCACTGCGTTCATGACATTTTTCTTACATTCCCACCATAGTAGCACTCTCTCCAGAACCTGAGTGAAAACAATGCACCATTAATTCTACCAAATCAAAACTAATGCTGGGTCTACACGTGCCGATAAAGCTTATCAATCGAGCCACTGATGCGGCTCGATTGATAAGATCCGACAGGACCGATCTCGCTGCGGCCGATTCCCGCTCGTTCTCCGTGTGCGGACAATAGCGGGGAATCGAGCGGAAGATAAGCGGCGCCGGCGAGCGGGTACCGAATCCGACGCACGCGCGGATGAGCGGGGACACGGAATAGTCGATCCGGCAGCTAAACGTGCCGCCGGATCACTCCGTGTAGATGGAGCATAGTCATGATAGCAGATATCAGACACCTCCATGCTCTATAGTGATGTCTTCAATCTGTGGGGATCTGAGCATCAGATAAGATTGAGAAAACTGCCCAGCTGTTGCTGTTCCCCAGCACAGGAAGTTGCTGCTTAGAGCTCCCTCTGTCTTTCCCTGCCCTCTCCATTGTGCAAAGTGGAGCTCAATGCTTGCATGAATGTGTATGCACCTTAAAGCGGACCCAAACCAAACAATTTTTTTTTAATTTACAATATTTAGTTGCACCACTGACACATACAAAGATACATTAACACTCCTTTAATCCTATGAGCATTTCAGTGCATGCTTTTCACAACTAGGGTTATACAGGTGGCAGCCATTACTTCTGAGCTTAGTAAGTTTTAGATCATGGGTGTATTTGTCATCAGCTACCCTCCCTCACAGGGGCATCATCTATGTGAAATCTCACACAAGCTGAGATCACCTCCCCTGTGACATCATCAGTAGCAGCCTGTGTTTTGTTTTTGTATCTTATCCACCAGTTTGCTGGATTCTGTCCCGGCAATATGAAAGGAAGGGAGGGAGGGGTTCCTCCAATAAAAGTAAAATATTTTATATTTGTCATCATGTAGCTGAAAAAAAGGCTGCTATTATTATAAGTTAGAAAATAGATTTTATTTCTGAAATCTTGTATTTTTAATTTGTGTCCACTTTAAAATACGCCTGAGCTGAGAGGGAAATGCAGGCTGCCATATTTCCTGTTTAAAAGGAGATCTGTAGTGAGAGGTATACGGAGGCTGCCATATTGATTTCCTTTTAAGCAATACCAGTTGCCTGGCAGCCCTGCCTGCAGTGTAAATCACACCAGAAACAAGCATGCAGCTAAACTTGTCAGATTTGACAAAAATATCAGAAACACCTGATTTGCTGCATGCTTGTTCAGGGTTTAAGGCTAAAAGTATTAGAGGCAGAGGATCTGCAGGTTAGCCAGGTAACTGGTATTGCTTAAAAGGAAATAAATATGGCAGCCTCCATATACCTCTTACTACAGTTCTCTTTTAACAATGCACATTGCCTGGCTGTCTTGCTGATCCTCTGCTTCTTGTACATTTAACCATAGACCCTGAACAAGCATGCAGATCAGATGTTTCTGACTAAAGTCCGACTGAATTAGCTGCATGCTGGTTTCAGGTATGCGATTCAGACACTACTGCAGCCAGAAAGAACAGCAGGGCTGCCAAGTAACTGGTATAGTTTAAAAGGAACTAAATCTGGCAGCCACCATATCAATCTCGGTTCAGGTGCCCTTAAAGCTTCATGGAGAAGTATACTGCTATCCTATACATATTCCAGAAAAAGGGGAACAGGAACAAATTTGGTGCCCAGCGAAGCAGTTGCTCAGAGTGGCCAATCAGAAACTTGATCTGAACATCTGTTCCATTTTTTTTGCATCAGTTTCACACAGGTTTTCCTTGCACTGCTTTTAGAAATATGCCCCACCCCAGAATCCGCACTCACTTTCTTGAGGTAGGTGGCCATTCTTGTAGGCCTATCTGCATGATCTGACTATCTTTGGAATGCCCATTTTCAAGACTTTAGAAATGTCTGGAGTGCCACCTCCTGGCCACAAGTGATCAGGCATTTATAAATAATTATGCCATTTAAAGGGTCTGTTTTGTTGTGTAACAAATTACAATACGCTAGATTGCAGTTTCACAGCTCACTTCAGGGTCATCTGCAATGTGAGGCAGATGGACCATTTCAAATATCTCAGTGAAAAAGATCAATCACATTATACCACTAGCCAGCTGCCAGTAATCCTTGGTTGTATCCCGCTCATCTGCAAGTCCCCCCCCCCCCCCCATGTCTAACCAGCCAGATGACTGTGTCTAGTCTATCTTGTGAATAGCTAGCTCTCAATAGAGAAGTCAATTTGATGAAAAGGGCCACACTGCAAGCTTGCTAATACCTATTGTTTTTAAACAGGTGGCTCAATCAATAGACAAGAGGCTTGTGGCTGTGCATGAAAGATCTAGCTAGCTAAAAGCTGTATTCAGAGATGGTAAAAATAAGCATGCACCTGGGAAATATTTGAAATAGAAAAAAACAAAACACTGTATCCTTTCTCCTAAAGCACGATTTAGCAAAATACCTTCTTTTCTGTGTGAAGTCTCATTCTAATATTCCCACTTCCTAGATGTCCATTGACTGCAGTCAACAGCACCTAAAGCTTGGTACACAAATTTAATTTTAATTGCCCAAATGTATCACGTCCACGTAGTATGCGGGCTGACATTTGGAATATTATGAACAGATTGGGTAGATAAGCCCTCAAAGGATATGAGGTGGTGGGATGTTCGTTCCACTGCCCTCCAGGGTGCTGCTGCCCCCTCTGAAATATCCTCGACCACGACTGGGTCTACTGGGCATGCGCCTCTCGATCATGCTCCAGTTCCACAAGCGCAGAACACTCCCATCTATGGGAGCTTTACAGAGTGAAAGACATGCAGCATCCCGAAGCCACAGCTGTGGTCGGGGATCTTTAGGAGGGGACTTACTTGAGGCTCGAAGAAACCAAGTAAATATAATGTTCCCCCGATCCCCAGATTTTCTTTAAAGCCAATGGGTACCGGTAAAAAAAAAGAGAAAAAAAGTCAGATACTCACCTAATGAGAGGGAAGGCTCGGTCCTAATGAGCCTTCCCTCTCCTCTCCCGGTGCCCTCGGTGCTGCGCTGGATCCCCCGTCCGCCGCAGGGACTTCGGGAGCACTCGGGCTTCCGAAGACGGGCCGCTCCATACTACGTACGCGCGAGCGCGTCATAGAGGGCGCTCGCGCATGCGTAGTATGGAGCGGCCGCGTCATTGGGAGCCCGAGTGCTCCCGAAAGCTCCCTTTGGCATGCGGAAGTGGCAGTATTTGACCGAACTGGTCGAATACTGCCACGGGGGATCCTGCGCGGGACCGGGCACCGGGAGAGGGAAGGCTCATTAGGACCGAGCCTTCCCTCTCCATAGGTGAGTATCTGACTTTTTTTTTTTTTTTTTTAACCAGTAAACATTCACTTTAAAGAGAATATGTAAAAAGGAAAAGCAAAAAAAAAAAAAAAAAAAAAAAAAAAAAAGGCACCTGGAGAGTACTTACCTCGGGAAGGGAATCCCCTGGATCCTAAAGGGGATCAAGTGTTACGATCCGATATGAAGAATACTGAAGGTGCTTTAACATAACTAAAATTTGTGACATATCTGGCAGATTCAATCTGCCAGAGATCGATGCTGCAACATGGACACTTGATCGAAATTTCGATTTCCGTCTGAAATCAAATGATCCAGCATGCTGGAAAGAGCTCACTCAAAAAGGCTCCATCAGGTGTGCAGTGGTAGCGTAGTTCGATTTCTCTACGACAAAACGACCCTGCACGGCAGGGCTGTGGAGTCAGAGTCGAAGCAATTTTGGGTACCCGGAGTCGGTGATTTCACAAACTGAGGAGTCCGAGTCGGATGATTTTGTACAAAATTCACAGCCCTGGTAAATAGACTATGGAGTCGAGGAGTCGGAGCCATTTTGGGTACCCGGAGTCAGTGGTTTCATAAACGGAGGAGTTGGAAGATTTTTGTACCGACGCCACAGCCCTGCCGGACGATCCCATGGGCACTCCCTCCTGTGTCCAGTGCATTCTCTCCATCGCTGCCAGGAGTGGCATGACTTGAAGGCATGTACCACCGAGCCACAGGGTACAGGCACCCCGGCCGGGATGGAGAGAAGGCAGAGGGCACCTGAAAATAGATGAGTTTGCAACACTCACCACGGTTGTACTGAGGCAGCTGCACAGATTTCCAATAGAAAAATCTGTGTGCACTACACTGGCAGCAATAGATCCCTCTCTGATCAGATTCTATCAGAGATCTATCTGATGGTTGAATCTGCTGGCCATTACCAGTGTATGAGCAACTGTACACTACATGAAAGTGGTAAAATGTGTTAATTAAAATTGGATGTGTGTACCAGGCTTATCTCTCCACACTTGGCCAATGAATAGCGAACTGATGGTCGTTGCTCGATGTACTTGTTACTCGAAAGTGCTTAGACTGTATATACATATAGTGGTGGAAGCGGCGGTGGAGTTGGCCTACAACCTGTGGGTAGAGGCATTGATAGCTCTGGAGATTGGCTCCGGATATCGGTGGATATAGGTAGGGGGAAGGTTAGTGTTATACATCTAATGAACAGTTTCTTATACATTTTTTAATATTTCTTAAAGGGAACCTAAAAAAGTTTCACTTACCTGGGGCTTCTACCAGTCCCCTGCAGCCACCCTGTGCCCACGCCATCCTGAAATGATCGTCCGGTCCCCCCGCTGAGCTTTGATTTCGCCGACTGGTCGAGGCCACTGCGCGGGCACACATCCTCAATCACCCTCTCGCCACCAGGAGCATCCTGTGCATGCGCAGTATGAGAAAAATCACATTCTGCGCATGCGCACGATGTTCCCAGCAGCAGGAGCGTGATCGAGGACGCACGTGCACAGAGGCCATCGACTGGCCCAGTTGTCGGAAATGAGACTCAGCCGCTGTAGGGGACCAAAGGATAGTTTCCGGACTGCACCAGCACAGGGCGGCTGCAGGGGGCTGGTAGAAGCCCCTGGTAAGTGAAACTTTTTCAGATCAGTTTAGGTTCCCTTTAATAGTTACATTAGTGGATTGTAAGATACAAAAATACAAGTACCCATGGACAGGGTTTGAGTTAGACACCCGATCAGTTTCTCAGCAGAAATCCTTCCATCCCATATTGCCTAGCATGACCTCTGACCCGAAGTTAGGCAGCCAGTGGCGTTTGCAAACCTGTGTGTCTATACAGGAATTCAAACATCCCTATTGGCAGATGCCTTCAGCGGGTGGTGATGGGGTGGCAGAGCACATCAAGAGTTGGGTATTTAGAGTTTTTTTATTTTGTTTAATCTTTATAAGAATTGCATGCTTCTTGTTCCTCCAGTGCTGCTCTCCTCTGCCATTCCCACGACTGACTGGCTGCTTACCATGCAAAGAATCCAATTCAAACTTCTGACATCAACCAAAAATCTCTCTATAATGAATCCCCTTCATTCTAAGAATCCCCATATACCACCCAAAATAATATCCAGTTTAGAAACAAACTCCTCCTCTTCTCCCACATTTAAAACTGCTCACAAGCTTTTCCACTGCTGTGGAACTCTTTCACTGTTTGGCCCTTCCTATTCCACAGTATTGTTCAAAGTAATCCCAAAACACACCCCTACCTGTTAACATATAATCTGACCTAAAGCCTGGTACACACATTCAATTTTGATTGACCAATGACTGGCCAGTATTACCACCTCCATGTAATATGAGGGACAACAGATTTGGATCACCATGAACAGATTATGAAGATAAAGAACGTGTGCGCCTGGCTTTGGACAAGTCGCCTACCTATGAATCCTACCAAATCTCATTCTCTAACCAATGTCAGGACACCACAGTTTCCAGAGTCCCTTCAGTCATCCTCTTTACCAGGGCTGTGGAGTCGGAGCAATTTTGGATACCTGGAGCCAGAGTCGTGGTTGCTCTTTACCCACAGGGCTGTGGAGTTGGTACAAAAATCAACGACTCCGACTCCTCTAATTTGCATATTACAAGCTTGTTGATTGAAAGTATGTAATATGAAATGCATCTCTTAACTGCCAACGCTTAGGAATTTTAAAAGACAACTGAAGTGAGGGGGATATGGAGGCTGCCATATTTATTCCCTTTTAAAGGGAACCTAAACAGAGGGATATGGATGTTTCCTTTTAAAGGGAACCTCAACTGAACGGGGGGTAAAGAGTTTTACTTACCTGGGGCTATTACCAGCCCCCTGCAGCAGTCTTGTGCCCTCGGCGCCGCTCTGGAATCCTCTGGTCCCCCGCTGTCACTTAGTTTCGTTTTTGACGACTCACCAGTCGCCGGCCGCCATGCGTATTATTGGACGCATTCACCAATGCAATTAGCGCTAATGCGGACCGGAACGTGTACAAAAATACGCGTTGCCGCAATCCGCACGCGTAGATATGCGGCAACGCGGTCCGCAATATCGCTAATTGCATTGGTGAATGCGTCCAATAATACGCATGGCGGCCGGCGACTGGTGAGTCGTCAAAAACGAAACTAAGTGACAGCGGGGGGGGGGGGGGGGGGGACCAGAGGATTCCAGAGCAGCGCCGAGGGCACAGGACTGCTGCAGGGGGCTGGTAATAGCCCCAGGTAAGTAAAACTCTTTACCCCCCGTTCAGTTAAGGTTCCCTTTAAACAATACAAGTTGCCTGGCAGTCCTGCTGAACCCTTTGGCTGCAGAAGTGGCTGAATCACACACCTGAAACAAGCATGCAGCTAATCCAGTCTGACTTCAGTCAGAGCACCTGATCTTCAAGCTTGTTGAGGGGCTGCGGCTAAAAGTTTTAGACACACAGGATCAGCAGGAGAGTCAGGCAACTGGTATTATTTGGTACTTATCCGTTAGCATCCGGCAGGTGGCGCTAATTACTATTCCCCCTCCAGGCCGACATGGATAGTAGGGAAAGATGTAACTGTGGTGGAGTTTTGTCGCCACCTGCCGGATGCGCCCGGCTAACGGTTAAGTACCTTATTTTAAAAGGAAAAATCCATATTCTCAGCTTAGGTTCCCTTTCAAAGGAAATATGGCAGCCTCCATACAGTCCTCTTAAATTTCCTAAGCATTGGCAGTTAAGAGATGCATTAAAATGTTACATACTTTCATCAACAAGATTGTAATATGCAAATTAAAGGAATCAGAAGAATCATAACCTGAGGAGTTGGAGGATTTTTGTACCGACTCCACAGGCCCTGCACATGGAAGATAAGCAACATGTCCAATGCACTTCTGCACAAAGAGTAACGGCCGGGCATAAAATCATTTATTTTTATCTGGTAAACAAGTAATAAGGATGCTAACCAGGCAATCCAAAAGTTAAAATCTCTATTACTTTTCTTGTTGATAAATGATCATTCTACAGTTTACCTGACTCTTAATTGGTACACACATTTGGTACACAAAAAGGAAGTTGCAGGGCATGCTGGGTTGTCATCTTTTGCTTCTCTAACCAATAAAGGACAACCCAGCATGCCCTGTGACTTCCTTTGTGTACCAAATTTTGTGTGTACCAAATAAGAGTAAGGTAAACTGGGGAATGATCATTCATCAACAAGAAAAATAATAGCGATTTTAACTTTTGGATCGCCTGGTTAGCATCCTTATAACTTGTTTACCATATAAAAATAAAGAATTTTTGGATTTTATGCCCAACAGTTACACTTAAAAAAAAATTGATTATGAGCTTGGGATTGGTCACTGGCAATCTCAATTGGAAATAGGATCTGAAGTGAAAATTGCATGTGTACCAGGGTACCTACCACCACTGGAACAGACTGCCCTAGGAGGAGAGGGAATCCTCTTTAGGATCCAGAGGCACTGCTCTTCGAGGCAAGTATACATTTGAACCATTTTTCAACGTCACAGGTTTACTTTAATTCATGAAGCACCAGTGGATTTTTTTGGGACCTGACCAAGTACAAATTTGCCTTCTAAAAACTGAAGGTATTTGCAAGTATCGCAGATGAGCCAGAAATCCCTCCTCCCCCCAATAATGCCCCACTCCAGGGCAGTGAGTGAATGAATGGTAAGCAGCCTGGCTGCTGGGAGACACTGGAGACACCAGGAGCTTCTCTCACTACTATGAGTGACACAGGAGCAGCAATGCATGCCGGGAAGCAGCCAGGACACTCAGCAGCACACACAGCTCACCCAATTGCCGAAGCCGAACTGCTCGATGGCATCGAGCAGCAGCTGCTCTTCCCTGCTCGTCCAGCCCCCCTCCGCCTCGGGCCCCCATAGGGTAAAGCGACCGCCGTCCACCAGCTGGTAACCATGCCACCGCCGGTGACTGCCAATCTCCGCGCCGGCCGAGAAGCACTCGCTGCACAGCTCGATGTCCTGGCATTCCGTGCAGCGCAGCCGCAGGCTGGTCACGTCCGCCAGGCAATACACGCAGTACTTCTTCCCCAGGTCCGCCATCTTGGCCTCCGCCAGAGCTCCGAGGCTCTCTAAACCCAGCCCAGCCTTCTGCCCCGCCCCTCGGTGCGCGCGCTCCTGCAGGGGGAGGGGGCGGCGCCTCTGGTCTCATAGGCTGCGTCCGCGCAGCCCTCCTGGCATTGGTGGTTGTGGTGACGTCATGTGATCGCGTCCTGGTGTTTAGCTGTAACACCGCCCCTATGCACGCCGTCTCCATGGAAACCCTGCAGACGCCTAAATACACAAGTGGGGAGAATCTGAGCAGGTGCCATGCAGTCCCCGGAGCCTGGTGCAGAGGTACCCGCAGGAACTGAAGCAGAGCGATCTGCTACTGGGCAAGGGACTGGCACAGAGCCTATTAACAGTGACAAAACTGACAGAGAACATGGTGGCCATCTGGAGGCTGGGAATGATTCTAGTACCCACAGGGAGACAAGCAGAGAACAAAGTGTTCATCAGGAGGCTAATGGTGAACATGGCTCTCACCAGGATGCTGGCAGAGAACATGATGCCAACCAGGAGACTGAAAAAGAATACGCTGCCCAACAGGAGACTGGCGAACAAAATGTCAACCAGGTGACTGAAAAAGAATACACTGCCCACCAGGAGACTGACGGAGAACCTGGCATCAGTGAAGGTATGGATGGAGAACATAGCACCAACCTGGAGGCTGGTAGTGAAGCGATTGGCAGAGAACCTGGAACCAGCCAGGAGACTGGTAGGGAACAGAACGCCAACCAGGAGGCTGAAAAACAGTCTGTACCTGACAGAGATTCTGGCATGCCTGATCAAGAAACTGAAAGGGAACTGGGCTCTGGGGATGATACTGGCGCAGAGCTTGGCACCATTGAGGTGGCCGAGGAGCAGGATGTTAGAGAGGAATTTAAAACCATGAATCAAGAGACTGCCTCATCAGAGCTGCAACAACAAGAGTTTGGCTCCACGTCAGTTTCTGAGAGCACAGAATTTGTTCATCCAGCAGAGGAGCAGGAAAAAATAGGTGATATCGACAACGAGTTGGTAGGTACAGCTGCCTATCAGGAAATGACTAGTGAGCCTTCCGAAGAGCAGACCTCAGAGTATCTCATGGGACAGGTGAATGAAGAAAGCATGCTTGAAGTGGAGGGTGAGCAATGGCAACAAGAGGAGGACATCTCTGGTGCTACAGCTGAAGATGAAGCTTTCAAGGAATCTCTTATACAACAATACCATGCAGTGGTTTCAGAGAAAGAGAAAGTTCATCAGCAGAACTCTCAGCTTCAGCACAAGCTTTACGAGTACTTCCGTAAGAAAAGAGGGGAAGAGACTCGTCCAGAGACTGAGAAGCAGGTAGCCGATCAAGAGCAGCGTTACCTGAAATACTTGGCTACACTGGAAGAAATGAGAAAGAAGTTCCAAATAGATGCCACTTTGCATCAACAGCAGATTGAAGAGCTCAGGACTCAGTGTCAGAAAGTTGAAAATCAAGTAGATAAGGAGTGGTCTTCCTTCCAAGAGCAGCAGAAAAAGATGGTTTTATACATAGTAAATCGGGGTGCTGGAAAACACGCAGCATCCTCTTTCAACCACGAACTGGAGCAACTCCAGTCCCGGGAAGAAAGAAAGGAGAAGGAAGTCATTCAGGTACGTCTAGAGAACATCAAACTGAAAAACCAGATACAGCGCTATGAGTCCACCATGCGTTCTAAGGAGGAACTGGCTGAAGGCCTGCACCTCATTGACTTTGAGCAGCTCAAAATAGAAAATCAGACCTACAACGAAAAAATCGAGGAGAGGAATGAGGAGCTGCTTAAACTTAGAAAGAAAATCACTAACACTGTGCAGGTACTCACACATGTCAAAGAAAAGCTTCAGTTTGTTCAAGCTGAAAACCAAGAGCAGAAAGACAAGCTGATGGAAATAGACGCACTGGTAGCTCATAGAAGGGACATTCTGACCAAAACTAAACAGGCCAGAGACAGCCTGAGGATGGATAACCTGAACCTGAAACAAAAATCTGGCCTGCTTGGCAACAAGATCCTTCTTAGAGATTTTGAGGATAAAGTCGATGCTACAGAAGAACTTAGCCAGAAACTTGAGAACCTGAAGAGGCGTCATGCTGAGCTGACATTATCCAGCAGGGGCATCATGAAGAAAATAGATGAAGCTAAGCTGGTCATGGAAAGTTAAAGTACCCCTGAAACCAAAAAATGTATAGTGAATGAAGCCCATGGTGGGATAGATTACTTCCTACTGATCATCCTCCTACAGCTCGTTGTCTTTGGTGTCACTCCTGTTCCCATGGTCTTAAATACTCAACTGGTCCCTCAATAGAATATTCTCCAGAAAGCGCCCGTGGCCACACACAAGCACTTTTGAACTGGGCATAGGTGAGTTCCAAACTGTGCATGCCTAGTAAAAGAAAGAAGATGCACACAAAAGAAGAGAAAGACGTACACAAGTCCGTTTAGTGGGTATGCACAGTTCTGAACTTGCACATGCCCTGTTCAGAATCGCTTACTCCCCTGGTTGATGAACATCTGGGAGGCTGAGGGTAAAGACGGCCCTGAAACAGGGAGGGACATCGAGCAACAGGAAGATGGTGAGTAGTGGGTTCTCTAGCCCACCATGGTCTTAAACTAAACACCTTAGCACACTTCAGATGTACTTTCTTCCTAACTTTTGGTCCTACGCCACTTACAACTTTTATTTCAATTTTAGATGAAGTGGAAAAGGCTTTCAACATTTTTTTTTTTTTTGGGGGGGGGGGTTAACACTGTCATTGTCTCCACTGGGAGGAATTGTACTCACATCTCATCCTCTTTACCAAGGGTGAATACAGTAATTGAAAAAAATATTTTTAATGGAGTGGGGAGCCAGAAGGATGTATCAGTTAGTGTAGTGGTCTTACCTTGTGACATGCTGGGATTAAATCAGAGCCCTTGGCCCTTATTCAATTCACTGTTTCTCCTAAATTTTAGGTAATAATTACCTAAATTACTAGGTAGTAATTTCACACCTTATTAATAAAAAGTCTTTTAAGCCACCAGTAAGCAAGAAAATAGAAGCATTTTTACATACTTTTTTATTGCAGAGTGCTGAAAAGTTATTTAAAATGGAAGATAAAAAAATATCTCCTAGGAGAAAACTTAGGAGAAAAAGTGAATTGAATATGCCCCTTTGTCACCTGGATGTAAAGTAAGAGGCACCTTCTTTAAGGGCCCGTTTCCACTATCGCGGTTTTCGCCGCGATTCCGCAGAGTTTCAACGCACATGAATCGCACGGGGAAACTCTGCCATAGGGGATAACGGCGCCGCGGCCGAATCGCTTGCAGAATTCGCGGCGGAGGCTGCAAATCCCATAGCCGTGCATGGCACGGCTCATGGGATTCGCCTGCAATCCTGCCCACCCACTCACGCTGCACTAGTGGAAACGAGTCCTAAAGGGAATCTGAGGTGAGAGGGATATGGAGGCTGCCATATTTATTTCCTTGTAAACAGTGCCAGTTGCCTGGCAGCCCTGTTGATCTTCAGGCATAAGTATCGTCTCAGTCAAAACCCTGGAACGAGCATATGGCTAATACAGTAAAACCTTGGTCAGCTGAGTCAGACTACCTGATCTACTGCATGCTAGTTCAGGGTCTATGAACTAAAAGTATCAGAGGCAGGACCAGGAGGACTGCCTGGCAACTGGTTTTGTTTAAAAGGAAATAAATATGGCAGCCTCCAAATCACTCTTATCTCGGGTTCCTTTTAATGAAGAACACAGACAGGATGAACTAACTAACATAGGTTGTAATCTCTTCTATTCTATAAAAAAAAATGGCAGCAGAAGGATGTGTATCTTTGCTGATAATGGTAGATCTGTAATAAAAAATATATTGATTCTGAATACATTGAGCAGTCCAGTAATAATCACACTATACTGATTGATTCATCTTTCATTAGTGTAAATCCAATGGCATTTTATCATAGCTAAACATTGATGGCCAAGATGAAAAAAAAACTTTACATATTCATCAATTATCAGCATTGGTGAGTGTCTGTTATATTTTTACATTTCTGAATAATATTTTCATCAAGGTTTCTCAACTGTTACCTGTTCAAAAACTCCAGACAACTGTAACAAACGGCTTCCAAACTTACTGCAGAGGTGTCACAGTCTAATGATTTCCTGTTAGTGGCAGCACAAGTCATGATGGGAGCTGAATAGAGATGACCAATAAGATGCTGATAGATCCAGCTTACTTGTAAGTTCTTTGCGGCTGGGAACACACTAGGCAGAAACGCTAGCGATGAGTAAAACGCAGCGTTTATGCCTATAATTCTGGGAATACATCGTTTTGCCGCTCGATTTGTCATTGAAGTGAAAAAAGATAGGACAAACGAGCGGAAGATAAGAGAAGTGAGCGGGCAAAACGAGAATCGAGCGCCAGAATCCACCCGTGTATTCCCAGCATAATATTAGTCAATGGGCTGCATAAAAAATGCATATAGAAATGCATATGCGTTTTTTATGTGTTTTATAATATGCATTTTTAAAAACGCTGGTTTTGTTGCATGTTTTTCAAAAACGCATCAAAGATGTACTTAAAGCACTTCTGAGGCTCAAATGTCAAAAAAAGTTAAATACCTGCATCACTTTTGTAGGCACGGATGCACGCAACAGGCTGTTTCCTGTTGCGTGGATCGGGGGGTTGGCCCTAGAGCTGCGCAGCCGCACTCACGGCTATGCGGACTGCGCAGCCGCGGCCATGTTAGTGCAGGCAGGAGAGCCCGACCCGGGCTGTGAGGTCGTGAGCCGGCCCGGGGGGTTATTGAGCTGCGGGGACCCGGCGGAACGACACGGAGGGCGCGGACGGCGTCCTCCGTGCCTACAAAAGTGATGCAGGTAGTTAACTTTTTATGACATTTGGCTTTAGAAGTCCTTAAAAGAAAGTCAATTGTGACGCATAAGTATTACATTTTGGTGGGTTTTGCATGCATTTTATATGCTTTTTTTTAAGATGATGTATTTCCGCTTCCTGTTGACTTATTAGTGATTTGCATAAAATGCATATAAAAAAAGCATGCAAAATGCGTACAAGCGTTTTGTATATGCGAACCGCAAAAGCATTAAAACACACACAAATGCAATAAAAACGCATGTGCGGCAAAAAAACACGCTACAAAGTAAAAACGCACATGACAGAAAACACAACCTTTCACGCACTGACAAGTGTGCACCCAGCCTGAAGCTTGTTTCCAGTTGGACACTCCAAGTAGTCAGGAAATTCATTTGACTGGCCTAATTCTAACGGCGCGTACACACGCCTGATCACTTCAAACGACAGGTCGTCAGACTAGCCCGTGGGACCCGGCCGTTCTGCCGACAGTTGACTGTACACACGGGGAAACTGTCGGCAGAACGGCTGCCCCGCTGGTAGGTCTGGCTACCCATCGTTTGTTGTGATCATTTGCATTCAGTTCAGACATCTCATTGACCATCACTATGTGTCTGGAGAGCAGCATACAGCTGTTTAAAGGACACCTGAAGTGATAGGTATATAAACCATTCAAGTTGCCTGACAGTCCTGCTGATCGCCTTGGTTGCAGTAGTATCTGGATCACACATCTGAAAGTGGACCTGAACTCTTAAGGTGGCCATACACTGGCCCGATTCGACGCCGTTTCGACAGCAGATTCGATCACTGGGATCGAATCTGCTGCCAATCGTTCGCGCTACACGCCGAATTTCGATCCTTTTCGTCCGATCCCGTCGATCGCTCCGTGCGGAAAATTAGTGTCGATCGCCCGCAGGTAGGGAGCTCGTCGCTAGCGGCGTTCGAGTACCCGACGACCGACGAAATAGAGCCGCATACATTACCTGCTCCGTCGGCACGTCTACGCCCGGTCACCGCTGCTCCGTGTCCGCGCTGGTCTCCGGCATGCTTCAGTTCCTCCTGCCCGGCAGGAAGTTTAAACAGTAGAGGGCGCTCTACTGTTTAAACTTCCTGCCGGGCAGGAAGAAGTAAAGCATGCCGGGGCCGGAGACCAGAGCGGAGACGGAGCAGTGGTGACCTGGGGACTGGAGTCGCGCCGGCGGAGCAGGTAATGTATGCGGACGGGGGGAGCGGCGGCAGCACCACCACCACCACAACAGATTGTGAACGGTTTCAGGCTGAAATCGGTTCACAATCTGTTTGCAGTAAAGGTAGCCATACGTTCCCTCTCTGACCAGATTCGATCAGATACGGATCTGTCAGTTGGTCGAATCTGATGGCAAATCGACCAGTGTATGGCTACCTTTAGGCCTCCTTTCCACGGACCGCTGATAGGCAGTAAAATGCCTCTCAAACTCTCTCAACTGCTCACTGCTGCCTAGTAACTGCTTGTTGCTGTATGATAACTGCTGACTGCTGCCTGGTAACTGCTTGCTAAGCACACAGCTCAACAGTTCGTGGAAAGGAGGCCTTACACAGTACAGAAGGAAAACAAAGAGAAATGCACCCTAGTTGGTTCCGAGTACATTTGAAATCGGCGCCGGTAGACTTGGGCACAGGATACAGCTGTTATACAGCTGATCCTGCTTCTGCACAAGTCCGGGCCGATTTAATTACTATTCCCCCTCCAGGCCGACATGGATAGTGGGGGAATGAAATAATTCGGCTTCCAGCGATTGCTGGAGGCCGAATTATGTTTTTAAGCAACCTCGGCTTCGTCTTCTGACGGCTCCGACGTTACTCACTGAGCGCTGCAATAGGAATGATTCCTATTGAAGTCTATGGAGGCGCCGGCTGCGCCCAAATCTAGCAGCGCTGAAAAGCACTGCTCCGGTTGGTTCCAGCTCTAACGCTGCACAGACGAGAAATGGCACATTCTAGAGTTGTATTAAACCCGGTACACACTTTCAATTATGATTGGCCAATTACTGACCAATTTTACCACCTCCATGTAGTATGAGGGTCTACAGATTTTGAATACTATGAGCAGGTTGTGTAGGTAAGCCCTCATACTACATGGAGGTGGTAATATTGGTCAATGATTGACCAATCATAATTGAAAGTGTGTACCAGGCTTAAAGTGGACCTGAACTCTTGCACAGAGCAGAAGGAAAGCATGGAGAAATGTACCCTGTATGTATTTAGAGGGTTTAGCCTGTCTAATCCCCCCTCATCTGTGACTAATCACCACTGTAATGTGATCTCTCAGCTGTCTCAGCTCAAGAATTTGTAGACGCACTGCAGATATATTGTAGGATTTGTATCAGCTGTAACAAAGAAATGGTTTTCTTTAAAGGTTATTATGCTGTTGCTTATCTTTTCGAGCAGAGAGGAAGTTCTGAGTTCAGGTCCACTTAAAACAAGTATGCAGCTTGTAGCTGAAGTCTGTCTACATTAAGGCTAGTTACATAGCAGGACGTTGAGTTTAGGGGACGTTATAGGGCACATAACGTGCCCCTAACGCAACGCCTGGTGCTCTCTGGTGTGCCGCATTGTGCAGCTCACTCTGGCGTCCGTGATGCCGTGATGCGTACTCTTGGACGCATGCGGCATCACGTGGTCCCGCCCCGCCAAGCGCCGCACAGAGCGGCCGCTCCAGGAAGTAAACCCTGCACGTCACTGAGTGCAGTGAATATTAATTAGCCATGTGCCCGGCCGCTCTCCCCTCCTCCCCAACATGACTGCGCATGTGCAAGCAGTCTAACACGGCTTAGCCGCGGAGAACGCACAGCATGCAGCACTTTGCTGCATTACAATGTAACGCAACGTAGGCAGTGTGAACAGCCCACTTGTGCTACATTGCTGTGCGTTGGGGGAGCGTTACAGGCTGCACTAACGTGCGCCTGTAACGTCCCTGTGTGCAAGAAGCCTAAAGGACAACTGTATTGAGAGGTATAAGGAGGCTGCCATCTTTATTTCATTTTAAGCAATACCAGTTACCTGGCAGCCCCGCTGAGCCTCTGCCTAGAATACTTTTAGCCATAGACTCTGAACAAGCATGCAGCAGATCAGGTGTTTCTGACTCCAGGTACCTAAAATGGCTCTGACTCCTTAGTGTAATACTTACCAGATCTGTGGATTTGGTACAAAATCATCCGATTCCCAACTCCTCAGTTTATGAAACCACTGACTTCGACTCCAGGTACCCAAATACTGCTCCAACTCCTCGACTCCACAGCCCTGCACATATGTAATCCTTTTTTCAAATTTTGATCATTTTTCTGATTGGATATCAGTCAAAAATGAATCAAGAGGAAAAAGGCAACCAGAATCAGACATACACATGGAACAATGGGGGGTATTTTTGGTAGATATTTTTCAGCCTGTCCAATCTGCTTTTCGAGAAGCTGGATATGTTTTTTTTTTCTTTTTTACTCGATCCATTTTCTCAATTGGGAGTAGAATCTGATGTGAAAATTGAATGGCGTGTGCTAAGCCTAATATGTAGAGCTTAGCAACCCAACTTGGTACCAGTTTTGCGGTTTGCAGCAGCTAGAAAAGCCCATCTAGTTCTCAGCCTCATGCACGTCGAGTGTACAAACAGTCCTTCCTTCTAATTAAAACCTGGTGGCAAAATGACTTCCAAGGTTTCCTCTCTAGAATGTATGAATGATGCAGGAGGTGTCACCTGCTAAATCATCATCGCTGCCAGTGGAAAAGGGCCCTTACGGTGGTTTTACAACATGCTGGGCTGCTTCTTTCATTTTATTTTAGCTGTCATCCTTTAAAGGACACCCGAGGCGAAAATAGACTAATGATATAAACGATTGTATCTATCATCCTTCTCCTAAAATGACTTAAGATAATCCACAGTTTTATTTTACGTTTAAATCTACTTTTTAAGTTTTAACGGTTTTATTGTTTTTGCTCAATGACACATTCATTGAAGTATGCCAGAGCTAAAATCTATGAACTATTGACCTTTTTTTATCTCTTTCCTGCTCTAAGAAGCCATCTTCTGCTAGGAAAGTGTTTTATAGTTGGAATTTCTCATCAGTGAGGGTCACACTGTAGTCACTTCCTGTTTGAGTCAGGACTGAGTCAGCCACTTACATACCTGATATTTAACGCTTTCAGGCAGAGGAGGGAAAAAAAAAAAGGAACACAGCATAATTATTTGTGTGCTAGGCACTGGGCATTGTACATACCCATGTCTATCTCATCATGTCACCTCAGGTATCCTTTAAAAGGACAAACAGGACTTCCCTTGTATGGTTTAAGCCATTTTTCTACGGACGGCTGAACTATTTGTTTGTCAAGCAGTCCAGCCTTACGTCTGCTGCCCACGGTTGCCATTCAGGTGCAATTAAAATGACTGCAGCGTTACCATGTGGCAAAACACCATCTCATATCACATCTGAGCTCGGCAACCGCCTGCACCAGGCCTTGTCCCCACCTGCGTCACAGTACTAAACTGTCAGTGGCCACTGCAGGCTCTCACATTGCACTGTGAAATGGCAAGTGTACAGATAAGCTGCATGGTGCTGAGCAGAGGCCCTCAGTACAGTGTATAAACTGGAATTTGTTTGGGAAAAATCTATATAATAATGTCATTGTAAAGACTGGTACTTCTGTGCTAAGTTTTGCCATCGCCTGGGTTTTGATTTGTTTAAGTCAGAGGGATGTGGAGGCTACTATATTTATTTCCTTTTAAAAAAAAATATCGGTTGACTGGCAGCCCTGCTGATCTGCCTGGCATCAGTAGTGTCAGAATCACACACCTGAAACAAGCATGTTGCTAATCCAAAACAAAAACAGGGAGCGCTCCATAGTGCATTAACATAAAAACTTGTTTATTGCGCATTAAAAGTTATACTCACAATGTGCTAATGTAAAATTCGCCTATCAGCGGTAAGCCCTTCCGCTTAGATCCCCGGCAGCTATGGCGCTCACGCTGTGGCCAGCAGCGCGGTCCTGGTGTAATCGGTAGCTCGTCTCTCGGGGGGTGGGCGTGGCTTAGTCCGAACGTGCTTGCTGCGTCATTACGCGTTTCGGCGCTCTGCGCCTTCGTCAGATGACGCTGCAAGCTGAAGCACGTCCTTTATTAGGCTGCCTCTCACCGTAGTCATAGCAACAGTTTCTGCGGCGATAGGGAGACTCGCCCCAGTGCAGATAGCAGTTGCAACGGTGATAGAAAGATTTATCTGGGGCAAACAGAGGGTGGGTGGATTACTATAATTAAGCAACCCACTAAGCAACACATATGATTAAAGTCAGGACCGCTCTGTTGGCCCTTAGCAGCGCGTTAGAATTTGTTGACCATCATTTCCGTGGCAGGCGGCGAAACGCGTAATGACGCAGCAAGCACGTTCGGACTAAGCCACGCCCACCCCCCGAGAGACGAGCAATAATGCGCAATAAACAAGTTTTTATGTTAATGCACTATGGAGCGCTCCCTGTTTTTGTTTTGAAGTTGCACACACCCCAGAGCTGTTTGGAGCGGAGCCAGGCATTGTGAACATAAAGATCGCAGAGATTGTTTTGGATGACTGTTTGAGACCAGGATTGAAGCGCAGGGGTTATTTGGATATGTTGCTAATCCAGTCAGAGCATCTGCATGCTTGTTCAGGGTCTATGGCTAAAAGTATAAGGCTTATACACACATCAGACCATAGTCTTTTGAAAATGAAAGATCACAGACCAATTTTACCCCCTTCCATGTAGTATGAGAGCTATACCTTCACAGTCTTTTCTATGGAGCTGAACTCCCCATCAGAAAAAAATCTTTGCAAAATGCTGCACACACAGATGCTGTACAGACACAAAAGATCAGTATCTGCAAAAGATCTGTTCCTGCCAAAGATCCGTTCCTGCAAATTGCATTCATAGTCTATGAGATCTGCAGATCATCATACACACCTTGTTTAACTGACAATCATCTGCAGATCTGAAAATCCATCCTGGTGGATCTGATCTGCAGATGAATGTCTGTTAAACAAGGTGTGTATGATGATCTGCAGATATCATAGACTATGCAGGAACGGATCTTTTGCAGGAACAGATCTTTTGCAGATACTGATCTGTTGAGTGTGTACAGCATCTGTGTGTGCAGCATCTTGCAAAGATTTCTGTCTGATGGGGAGTTCAGCTCCATAGAATAGACTGTGTAGAGTATGACTCTCATAATACATGGAAGGGGGGTAAAATTGGTCTGATCTTTCATTTTCCAAAGACTATGGTCTGATGTGTGTATGAGCCTTAAGAGGCAGAGGATCAGCATGACAGCCAGGCAATTGGAATTTGTTTAAAGGGAACCGTAACCGAAGTAGGGAAAATGGGGCTGGGGCTTCTACCTGGTGCAATCACCCTGTGCCCACGTAGTCACTCACGGATCCTCCAGTCCCCCGCTGCGAGCTAGTTTCGTTTTCCCCATTGCATGTGCATGGCCCTTGCCACGCACATCTTCGATCACGCTCCGGCCGCCGTGGCCGTCCTGCACATGCACAGTACGCATACATACGTACATACGCGTGCTGCGCATGTGCAGGACGGCTACAACGGCGGAAACACGATTGAGGATGCGTGTGGCCCTAGTACAGTGGGCATCGACTGATCAGTCAGCGAAAATGAAACTAGCTTGGGGCAGGGGACTGGAGGATGCGGGATTGGAGGATTTACACGGGCACAAGACGTCTGCAGGGGGCTGGTAGAAGCCCCAGGTAAGTGAAACTCATTTTACCTACTTCGGTTATGGTTCCCTTTAAGGATCCTTTCACACTGTGACATGCGGTAAGCTATTTTACCACAAGAGGCTGCTAAGTCACTGGAAGTCTATGGAGACTTTTACACATGCACAATGCACTGGAAGTAGTTAATTTGCCACATAGCCTTCACAAAGTCATCCGTGCATTACCGCATGATCCAGGTCTACCACACAGATTATGCAGTATTGCAAATCTATGGCTATGCAGAAAGTGTGAATGACAGAGTGCGGAGTGCATGCCGACTGGAATCCCAGTGACTTACTTGCTGTCCAGCAGGGAGTACGCCACTGAGCAAGGGGCGTGTCTATGCATGTGACCCTGTTGGCGCCCTCTGGCACAGAGTCATAGAAGTACGGATTTGTGTATTTTTGTGGCAGGCTCCCTTGCTGTGGGATCACTGCAAAAGTGTAAAAGGGCCACAGGAAATAAAAAGATGGCAGCCTCTATAGTCCTCTTAACCACTTGAGGACCACAGTGTAAAACCCCCTCTACCGACTAGGCTTTTTTTTTTATGCACTGGGCTGTGCAGGCTTTTCAGCCTCCTGCACAGCCCAGCTATGGAGCCCAGCGATCGGACTCACCTCCTTTTATTTGTCCCTTAGGGGACATGCCGCCGGAGGGGTCCGATCTCTGGCAGTTTTTTTTTTCAGCTTGTATAGGCTCTCCCTCCCTCCATGCTCTGAGTTGGAACAGGACAGCGATCCGTCCTGTTCCGCCTCTCATAGGCATAAGCCTATGAGAGGCCGGGGATCGCCGATCTCGTACAGCCCTGCCGGGGACCGCAGCGCTGTACAGATGTAAACAAAGGGGATCTCTTTCCCCTTACGTTTACAAGCAGCCTGCTAGCCGCAATCGGCAGCTAGCAGGCTAATCGCCGGACTCAGTTCCGTGAAGTGGCAGGGAAGGATCGCGCATGCGCGCAGCCGTTCCCTGGGAAACTGCAGCTCCAGGACTTAACGCCAATTGGCGTTAGGCGGTCCTGGGGCTGCCACGCGGTCACGCCCATTGGCGTGACGCAGTCGTTAGGTAGTTAAATATGATTTTCAGAAAATACTATGGGAATGGCAAGATATGGGATCAGTATAACCAGAGTGGCTGATGTTGGGAAACTACAGCAAATAAGCGCTCAGCATCAGGGCTGATATTAGACTTTTTGCTGCCTGAGGCATAATTGGTTAGGGTGAGATGTCTTTAGGCCCCGTTCACATTACAAACGCGGACGGGCACGCACGCGGAACGCAACGCGTACGAACGCACGCCATCCGCGTTTGTATGCGTTGCGTGGCTGATCCCATCACTGAAAAGTGAATGGGACAGCCGCGCGTTTGCAACAAAATCTGCGTGCAGCATGCGTTCCCGGACCGCACAGGTCCAGAACGCATGCAGTGTGAACATCAGACATTGCACTCTATGCACTGTCTGATGTCCTGCGTGTCGGCCACCTGCACGCGTTTCCAAAACGCGGCTGGAAACGCGTGCAGTGTGAACGGGGCCTTTGTTGTCTGCCCAGTAGCACCTCTTCTGCTTCTAGTGCTTCCGCAATCCTGACACTGTCAGGCTGGGATGGTGTGTGCTGCCTCTTTAAAGGACAACTGTAGCGAGAGGGATATGGAGGCTGCTAGATTTATTTCATTTTAAGCAACACCAGTTTCCTGGCAGCCCTGCTGATCCTCTGCCTCTGATACTTTTAGCCATAGACCCTGAACAAGCATGTTGCAGATCAGGTGTTGCTGACATGATTGTTAGATCTGACTGGATTAGCTGCATGCTAGTTTCTGGTGTTATTTGGGCACTACTGCAGCCATAGATCAGCAGGGCTGCCAGGCAACTGGTATTGTTTAAAAGGAAATAAATATGGCAGCCTCCATATTCTTCTCTCTTCAGTTGTCCTTTAAAGAGGAACTGTAAATGAAGTGAAAATAATGAATGCAATTGCTTATTTTTTACAATATTAATTTATAGGTTATTTAGTCACGGTTTGCCCATTGCAAAAGCTTTCCTCTCCCTGATTTACATTGTGAAATGTATCACTTGTGGCGACATCTTTAGTCCTGCCAGGTGATCTGTACTGAATGTTTTGTTACTGAGAGTTCTATGCGCAGAGGGAGATGCTGCTTGCTTGGCAGTTGGAAACAACCGTTATTTCCCACAATGCAATGAAGTTCACAGACCGTGTGATGCCAGGACCATGGTCATGACATCACACTGTGGGAGGGTTTCACCACAATATCAGTTACAGACTCCCCTGATGATCTATTCGAGAAAAGGTAAAGATTTCTCATGGGAATGGGGGTATCAGCTACGGATTGGGATGAAGTTCAATCCTTGGTTAAGGTTCCTCTTTAAGAACCAATAATGAGAAAAAAAAACAAAAAAAAAAACAGGTAAACAGTACATTTTTTTTCAGAGTACTAATCTATAAATTACTTTTCTGCTATATTGCTGTTTCTTACAGTAATTAGTGAATATATGACAAATCTGACAGGTTTTGAACTAGTCCATCTCTCTATGGCCCAGTGCACACCGAGCGGTTTTTGGAGCGATCCGCCGGCCGCATCCGCCTACAAAAACGCTTGTCTAATGTATTGCAATGGGATGGTGCACACCGGCGGTTTGCGGTTTTTGCCAAGCCGCAAACGCGCCTCCTGCTGCGCGTTTGCGGTTTTCGGAAGCGTTTCGTCCTCAATGTAAAGTATAGAAAAAACGCAAACCGCTCTGAAAAACGCTAGTTCAGAGCGGTTTGCCAGGCATTTTTGTTACAGTAGCTGTTCAGTAACAGCTTTTACTGTAACAATGTGTAACTGCTACACAAAAACGCACGCAAAACCGCTAGGTATGTTTAGAAAACCTCTCTAAGGGCCCGTTCACACTGCACGCGTTTCCAGCCGCGTTTTAGAAACGCGTGCAGGTGGCCGACACGCAGGACATCAGACAGTGCATAGAGTGCAATGTCTGATGTTCACACTGCATGCGTTCCGGACCTGTGCGGTCCGGGAACGCATGCTGCACGCAGATTTTACAAAAACGCGCGGCTGTCCCATTCGCTTTTCAGTGATGGGATCAGCCACGCAACGCATACGAACGCGGATGGGGCGTGCGTTCGTACGCGTTGCGGTCCGCATGCGTGGCCGTCCGCATTTTGCAGTCTGAACGGGCCCTAAACATACCTAGAATCGCTCTGAAATCCGCTCCCAAAACCGCTAGCGTATTGCGGATCTGCTAGCGGTTTTGGTGTGCACTGGGCCTAAGGAGGATTTTCAGTATTTCCTTTATCCTTTACCAAAGCACTCCCTAGAAAAGATCTATACAAATATGCAGGTTGGCCTCCCTACCAGTTAGCACTATTTTATAAGCTGGAATAAATAAATGCCATTCAGTAAGTGCTTTTGAAACAAAAAAACCTGAGAATCCCCCATGAGGAGATGGACTAGTCCAAAGCCTGTCAGATCTTGTAACAGCAACATGGGGGAAAATGTAATTTATAGTGCATTTTACTTTAAATCCAATCATGAATAAAACGCACACAAAAACAATAAAAACCACACACTTGCTGGCGACTTTTTACATAAGTTTATTTACTAAAACCATATTTACATTTCAAAAAAGTACAATTCATTTTTATTATAATACCTTCTTCCCCCAATTAAACAACTCTACACAGATATCTGTACACTTTACACATGATTGCATTGGGTGCGGTTACTCATACAACTGCATAACAAGTGTGGTTTTCCTCTCTCTGTACAGCCAGTTTACATTTACAGTATATGCATCTCCCAGGAAGGGTCAATGGCTACACGCAACGATTCCAGATTCTATACTGATCATATAAAACAAGCAAAGCAGAACTTCAGGACAGGACAGAAACAAGCAGACACAGAGGTCTAACTAAAACAAAGCCACACAAAACAAAAACATGAAGTGTCATAACTCAGAGCAGCCAATAAGATTTACACAAGTCTGATCAGTGAAGAATGAGTTCTGAATGGTCGATTGAAAAAATTCATCTTGTAGATTTCTGAACATTATTATATTGTGTTAAAAGGACAACCGAAGTGAGAAGGATACGGAGGCTGCCATATTTATTTCCTGTTAAACAACACCAGCTGCCTGGCAATCCTGCTGATCTATTTGGCTGCAGTAGTGTCTGAGGGTAGGATAGGAACACACTAGGCAGAACCGCATAGGTGGTTTCCATAGCACATATTGGAAAACCCATATGCGATTCTGCCCAGTGTGTTCCTACCCTCAATTACACCAGAAATAAGCATGCAGCTAATCTTGGCAGATCTGACAAAGGCCTCAATTCACTAAGATGATCTCCTGTCTTTAATAACTCTTCTAGAGTTGTTACCATGGTGATAAGGCATGTAGTATTTTACCTCAGGCAAACCTAAAGTTAACTCTTCTGTCTTTACGTTAACTCTATCCTTAAAATAACTCCAGAGTTAAAGACAGGCTGTTAATTAACTGCATGTGAAAATAACTACAGAGGAGGGTAACTTAAGGAATGAAGAGATAAGATAACTCTCTCACTGATTGGAGGTAAGTTTTCTCTTGCCTTATCTCCAGCATGATCTTAGTGAATTGAGGCCAATGTCAGAAACACCTGATGTGCTGCAGGCTTGTTCAGGGTCTATGGATAAAAGTATTAGAGGCAGAAGATCAGCAGGATAGCCAGGAAACTGGTATTGCTTAAAAGGGAATAAATATGGCAGCCTCCATATCCCTCTCACTACAGTTGTCCTTTAAATAACAGTGCAGACATCTGTACATGGCATTTTCTATTTGCTGCAAATCACAAGACAAAAAGGGCCTGATTTACAAAGATCTTCTAGTGTGTGAACTGAATTTATTATAAATTGTTTGCTACAAAAGGACAAAAGCTTGCAAGCAATACTTGCCTGTGTCATATCAAACCATAAGCAGTTTGCTGAAAAGTGGTCTGTGAAATAAAGTTGTGTGACAGCAGCCAAGTTCACATCCTTGCATTAAGAACTTGGATTTATTTAGTTTCGTTAATTTCTCACTGCAGGTGTGTGGAGCTGACTGCAATCACCAGACTGCCATTTCAATAATCTCGCAGCAATTATCATCGCCGTGGTCAGATATGACACAGGTAATGGTTACTTGTATTTCCCATCCAATAGCAGATGATTAATAAATCGAGACCAGATCTGCAGGACCAATTATGGTCTCCAACCCCAGAGAGCATTCGTACACCAGAGGAGTAGTACACAATGAGCCTGCAGCTGCTGAGGGTGTACATTATTTGTACAGTGATCCACAACAATCATATGCTGGGGATTCGCCAGCTTGTAGTCCCAGGAAACTGTCCAGGCATGGTTAGTGGACAGCTCTCAAGAACAAATTTTACAACCAAGGTGTCCAAAAACATTAATGGTTTGTAATTCTTGCCTTATATTTGTGAAGTAACACTGCTGTTCAGGCGTGGTGCCACAAGTGTTCCAAAACCTGTCCTTTCTACCCATGATGCCCAACATGCACTAAATAGACACATAGACTGATTCAAATAAAACAGGGCCCTAGTCAAGTTGCAACTTTGGCTCCCCCGTCTGGTCCTTTTTGGTAAGCTGAGGCGAAGAGAGGTCAATGAAGTTAGCAGCTGGGCCCCCTGACACCCACTAGGCCCCAGGCGCCTGCCTAGGTTGCCTTGTGGCCGATTCTGCTCTGAATAGACACCTTGCCTTCTCTGCACCTTTACTTGCTACCGTGCAATGAAAAGCCCTGTTACCGGCAGGTGAGGAGCAACCTCTGGTTTGTGGCTGAAAGAAAGGGGTGTGGCAAATGTCCAAGGTGGAGAAGTCAAAACACCTATTCAATGTATATCTACACTGGGAGATATCTCCAGGCACCTTGTGGTATTCACAATCAAGCAGCAGTTTCAAATCACAAAAGTGGAAAATATAGGCTTGTATAGATTTAAGTCACACTCTGCTTTTATTAATGTACTTCGGTTATATTAAATTCAAAATAATTGTGAGCAGAATTTAAAAAAACAGATTTAAAAACATTAAAAAAACGACGACAGAGTACAGTAAGTGGCTCGCTGTGTTCAGGATCAGGTACCCTGGAGCACAGAATGGAATGTGAGTGAAAGACAAAACACTGATGAGCCCAAGTCCTGAACATCAACTCATGAAACCCATACAGGCTTTTAGAATTCATAATTGACATAACCGTCAGTGCTGCTCAAAGCAACCAATCCTCTCCTGGCTTTCATTTCTTTAAAGTGCCTAACAAACATGAGACAGACAGACACTGATTGGTTACTGTAGGCAGCATACAAAAGTCCCATAAAACATTTCTGAACGCAACGATTTTACATACACACATACAGTGTTCGACAAGATCCCTGAATCAATTAGGACAGAAAAGATCCATACCAGACTTTACATATTTTGGTATATCAACCAGAGAAATGGTGTATATTATCCCAACGCATCTTGAGCAACCCCCAACCCACCCCAAACTGTGCAAAATAGAGTATTGCATTGCTATTATTTCCTTTCTGACACTATTCACTAATAAGTCAACAACAAAAATATATACACAAAGATTCATAGAACTATAACAGAACATCCTAAATATACACGCAAAAAAAAACAACCAAAAAATATGTGAAAACAGACTTACAAATTCATACAGCACATCCTGTGAACGGGTGCACATTTTACGTGTACATAAATGTACGGAATTAGGTGACATTTTTGTTTCACGTTTTGCTCATTTTCTGAGGTGGTGGCATGACGGCGGTGAAAGTCGCGTGGTGCCAGGCACTAACCATCTAAAGATTATTTACCTGAAAAACTGTAACAAAATCTGAGAGCCTAAATAAAATATACAGTAAATAATCTCTGTATACCACAACATATTTACTGTCTGAAAGCACTCCTGCATTATAATCACCATAGTTTGGTCTTTTATAAGTGGATAGGGTATAGTGCGGCATCCCCTAAGGCATACATGTCAAACTCTGGCCCGCGGGCCAAATCTGGCCCTCAAAGTCATTACATTTGGCCCTCAAGTAGTTTCCCCACTTTGCATTATGCTTGGCCCGCTCTAGATCACCAGGGAAGCTATATTGGAGTTAAAGCCCAAGAGTACAAGGGAACCCATGTGAGATGGAGGTATGGGGAAAGCAATAAACACAAGGGAACTGTATAGGGGTGGGTGGGGGACTCTAGACACCAGGGAACTGTATAAGAAGGGAGGACCATTAGACACCAGGAAACTGTATAGGGGTTGGAGGGAGGCCATTAGACACCGGGGAACTTTATAAGTGAGGGAGGTGGCCAGTAGACATTGAGGATGGCCCGTGACTAGGTCCCGGTGTACAATATCAGCTCACTTTGTATTCGAGTTTGACACCCCTGCCCTAAGGGTTTATTAGTTCCGGGCACATAGGCGATTGGTGCGCTAAACCCGGCAATAAGCCTGATTGCTGCTGGGAGGCCTTTCATATGGATTTGAAGAAGTCAATTCACATCAATGCAGTGTGGGGAGCAGGTAGAAAGCCTGGCTAATAGCATTTCTTTATGATGGGACAACTTCATGGAGGTATATTGCTATCATGCCAATGTAGCATAAGGACCTATCAGTGGGTTTCAGATTCCACTTTTTTAAAATAGGATTTCTACTTTTTTGACACCAGTTTTATAAAAGGGTGAAGCTATTTTGTGCAGTGATGATCAGTGCCCAATCCCCAATACCGTAATACACTTGAATGGAGTAACGGATCAACCATTACTTTAACACGGGCGGAAACCGCACGGAGTGGCCCATCGACAACCACTGCGGCCGCTCACTGCTACTTCTTTAAGTGGCAATATGCGGTAAATCAGACAAATTAAGAGTACGAAACCATGCTCTGATTCCATCCAGCTTTACTAAGAGTTTATATATTCCCAAATATAACGCTCAACACAACAGATGACAAAACTATTCTGTGGACTCTAGCTGCATGGAAAATAAGTGAATTAGCCTATGAATTTACACCCATAGGCCCATACATACGCGCAATCACTATCACATGAAACAATTTTTGCCGATCATCCTGGGTGACTGGAACAATCCTTACAGACACACCACTGCTTCAGCCATGCAGCCTGTTCTGTTTTACGGCAAGGGCAGGTGAATGTGCAGGAGGAGCTGAACCATAGCAGCTGGTGAAGGAGGGGAGTCCTGCATTCATGAATGTCTCAAATTCTTTGAATTTAAAGGAAGCTGCGCTGCCCTCTTTGTCCGCATATCTCTGGAAAATAACGATAATCTTCTCCATGGATCGCTCTGTCTCTGTGGAGTCGCATGTTCTCATCTGGGCCATGGTGCTAGGAGGGTCCGCAGACTCACAGAGGGCTGCTGGGCTAGGTGAGTGGAGAGAGCTGAACCAGAGATATGCGGACAATGAGGGCAGAGGGCAGCGCAGCTTCCTTGTACTTCAAAGAATTTGGAACAATAGCAGCTGTTCATGTCTGCTTGTACTGATCTGTATCAGGAACACAGAGGCGCCAAAAGGATAAAACTATGTACACACTCGCTTAGATAACAGATCAGCTGCTCCTGTTCCACTGCCTGAGGAAGTGGGCTGTGTCCCACGAAAAGCATCACAATTATTGGAGTATAATATAAAAAGAATATTTTAGAAACCTTTATCTTGTGCAATCTTCCATGGGGAGGCGAGTACCTCTTCCCCTACTTTAAATTTTAACATTGGATTTCTCTATTTGTACTGATCTGGCACGTCACTGAACCATGATGAGACATCTGTACCAACCTTAGACTTTTACGTGAGACAATCGTAAATAAGCAAGGACAATTTACCGTATATTTGTAGCTTAAAGGTTTGAGTGAGTTGCTCATGCTAAACAGGTTCAAGGCACAATAAAGAAGAAATAAAAACAATCTGCCTGAACTGAAACCAAAGTAAAACCTTCTGTAAAAATAGCTTTCCTCCTCCCTTTGTAGGTTGGCTGCTGCTCTCCTGCACGGCCCTGAATGCAATTTATGCAATTGTAAAGAAAAGACTGAGCCTGAACCCTGCCTAGCTGGAAGGATATGTACATCTTTGTGGAAAAATTGAGTTTTACACACCCAGAAACTGTATCAGAGAATCTAACCATCCAGCAATCATCCACAGGGCTTACTTATAACACAGAATGAGAGCAATCAGATGGTAAAAGCACAGCAGCCAGAAGTGGCCAGCATCAGTAGCGCTGTAAATTCTGATTTATGCCTATGTTCTGCTTGGCTGTTATGGGGCATTACGCTTCAACCTTTGCTACTAATTACAGCCTGTTCATTTTAAAGTGCTTAACATATTGGTGCATGGCCTTTTTATGCCACTAAATCCCAGCTAGCTCAAAGATACAGTAAGGGCCATGGCCCACTACAGCAATTTAAGCCGCTTTTCATATTTGCCTACAATTCCAAAACACTAGGCTAATGAATGTTAATGGAGGTGGTCCCACAAGAGCGATTGGCGATTTGCCAAAATCACAGTCGCCCTTCATGCAGCAATATTGAATTTCATAGAGTAAAGCAGAGCCCAAAATCGCTTTCCTATTAATTGCTCTACTTTTACGCTGCAAAATCCCTCTCAGTGTTTTGATATCGTCATGGGACAGTCAGTGACTTCCTTAGCAGCTCGGTACATTCTAGGGACAGTCGTATGATCGATGCTGCATAAATTCCTGCCAGACATATTAAGCGCCAGAGATTAATAATTTATTTTACTGAGACTCATCTCCAGGAGCATTTATGAAGAAGCAAGTGGTCAATTATACCTCACTTCCTGTTTAAGCTGACACAGGAAGGAAAAGATAAAATCACATGACTGCAACCTGCCAATCAAGGACTACAATTCAATCCCCAGATCGAATCCATGTAATCACTCTAGTCCACAAGGGTCGAACTCCAGTCATGGAGGGCCATATCCATATCGGTGTTTAGGATGGACAGAGGAATGGAGAAGGGCTTTCTACTTGATGGACCACACCTTCCCTGATCCAGTCCCATCAATTAATTTGAGCTGTGCCAAAAATGTGTGAGGACCTCGGCCCCTGAGGATTGGAGTTCAACATCTCTGCTGTAGACTATAAATTGATCTCTATCAATATATAGTACTAATATGTTCCGTTATGAGGCTATTGTGTCCAAACAAAGGTTAAAAACATAATTTACTGCTTCTGTTTCCAGTGTATAGACTAGTAAAAAAAAAGTGCAATTTTCTTTTATAGCAGAAAACATTCACAATATGAAGATTATAATTACATTTCCATATGCTTGTGTTCATATCAGCAGGACACAACTTTTCCAAAAGGAAACCAAAGGGTTTGTAGATCATGTAACTACACGAGGACCCTCACAGATGTGTGTATGGTCACGGCACTGCAGACCAGTATGACAAGTGCCAGTTATATGCCGCAGTACACAGCAACCAAAACTAAGTGTGATAAACCAGCCAGTTACTGCTCCTGCCAGCCTTGTATTTAGAATTTATCTGTAAGGCCAGGTTCACAGTGGCCGTTGTGTTACCCTTATTACAGCAGGAACACAACGCAACGGATCAAGACAGCGGCGCAGCATGCATTGTATCGGGTACAGTGAAGCATACAGTCAATGAAAAGTATGCTTCACACCAACTGTTAAATGGACACGTTTAGAAGTAATGCACTGCAAGCAGCGCATTATGATGCTGCAACCAGTTGTACCACATCGCTAGGTGGTGAGTTGTAGTGCGGAAAGTTGCTTTACAAAGCAGTCATTACATCGCACTGCATCACTTGGGAAAAGGAGTCAGAGTGTATTCAGGTCCATTCACTGTGCAATGGGTATCTAATTCATCTTTTGTGCAGTTTCCAGAAACCATGACGCAGATAAGACAGGCACCTATGAATTCAGTCTTTAAGGGGACCGTAAAATGACAATAAGGCAGCCAGTTTAACTTACCTGGGGGCTCATCCAGCTCCCCTGCAGGTCTCCTGGTCCCCTGCCGTTGTTTTGCTCTTCTTCCTTCAGCCACGGTGCTCCGCTGAAAGCTGCATGCGGGCCTCCTGATTGTCCTCCTGTGGTTATGGGAACAAGGAGGCGCACGACTGGGCATGCTCAGTAGTCTGTGACTGGCCCAGATGGCCAGCTTTCAGAGGAGCATAGCGGCTGAAGGGAGAAGAGCGGTACAACAACGAGGAACCAGGAGAACTGCAGGTGGCTGGAAGAAGGCCACAGGTATGTGGCCATCTTATTGTCACTTTAACTTAAAGTGTAAGTATATTCTAATTTCAGAAGCTTCTGAGCCAGGATCCCTTTGATAATTAAACATGTGTTGCTATAATATAATGCCCTGTGTTAAAAATCTAGAAAACCCAACATCTGTTGACTGCACTGAGATTTACATGCATTAGACCATTAGTGTAAAAAAGAACAATATGTTGGTACAAAAGTGAGATGGACAGGTAAGGCCTCTGAGCTCCGCCCCCAGACTGGATCCAGGACAGGTAAGGTCTCTTAGCTCCGCCCCCAGACTGGATGCAGGACAGACAAGTCCTCTCAGCTCTGTCCCCAGACTAGATGCAGGACAGACAAGTCCTCAGCTCCGCCCCCAGACTAGATGCAGGACAGACCAGTCCTCTCAGCTCCGCCCCCAGACTGGATGCATACCGTATGTAACATTACACCAGACCTAGTACAGGCATTTACATGGCTTCAGACAATCGCTTTCTTTAGCACAGCTGCCACAACCATATCAGCTACAACATTAACACAATTACTTGAGTGCAGTTTTCTTTGGTAAGTGCCCCTTGTGACATAAATAAAAGTACCATTGGTAAAGTAATGTCTTTTTCCAAGTTGATCAGGATCATCGCTATCCCTCTGAATAAACTGAAAACTGTATAAGATTGTGTAACATGCACATATGGCTTGTACCAATGACAGAACTCTGTGCAAGACTGATAGTTGAAATCTAGGCCAGTTTAAAAACACAATTTCAATTCAATTATGCATTCAATAAAAATGCACCAAGTCTGTCTAAGTAAACGCTGTCAGTGTAGTACCAGATTCAGTCTATATATCAAGTCCTGAGATCCCTTTCACAGCTGCATTCAGGCTGGCAGAGGGAGGACTACTGAGAGCCAATCATCCTCTGTTACATAGGACAGTGCTGCAGAAGTAACAGTGGATGTTTGTTTACAGTAGGGAAGAACACAGTGAGTGAAATGTTCACTGTTCCACCAGCAGGTTGAAGGAGGGGCTGTGCCCAAACTGCCACTCTATTGCAGAGGTCAGAAAGGGGAGGTCACACAGCTGATTTCATTGGCTGTTTTGCGTAGTTCAGCTATCTGAATCACAGGAATGGATGGACAGAATAACAATTGTTTTGGACATTTCATATTCACTGTATTTCATTATTGGTTGTATACCTGGAGGGCCACTTTAAATGTAAGCTCCACCTAAAACATATTTTAGTTTTTGATGGGCACTGATCTTTCTAATCTCAAACTGGCTCCTCACAGCTCTTACAAAGCTCCTGTGAGTCCATATATGTTGGATTCCTCGCCCACAATGAAGGCGTTCCATTTCTTAAACCTGGATTCCCCATTTATGTAGCATATTTTGCAAACAATGCCAACTGGCCTGGAATGGAACACAATAGCTGCACAGTGTGGTGGGGATGCCTCCTCCCTGCAATATAGGAAGCAAACAGATCTCAGCCTCATACTAGGTCTGGGGAATCATCTCCTCTGTCCCAGAACTAACAAGCAACCCAGGAGTCACACAGAACGGTCGCTATAGGACTCAAGCTTCACAATACAGAATACGTTATCAGAATGGAAAGCACACTAATCTTTAAAGAGCCTGTCTGGCTAAAAGCACTGTGTACATAGTAAGTGCACAGAGCTCCCCCTGCTGGAGTGTTCCTGGCCCTTGCTGCAGCATCTACTAATCAATGTAAGGAAGTCCCAATCTTTCACTCTCTCGGATGGAAAAGCAGCAAGAGTGACGCTCCCTCACCCGGGCAGGCCTGGAAACTCCGGGAGAGTGCAGACTGAAGGTGACCTTTAACCATGCAATCCCACGGACGATCGATTATTTCTGATCGGCACAGCAATCGATCGGTCCTATACGTGGCTGAAAAACGTCAGCCTTTAAAAACACAGTCCCCGGGAGATCTAAAACGTGATCTTCACAAAATGCATGATCATTTTTGGGTTTACTGACCTTATGGTAAAAGTATAGCTGCCCTACTTAAAGCAATGGTCCATGGGAAAAATGTTCAATGTTCTAGTTTGTTCATTGCAGTGGAAAAAAATAAAATAAAAACAATCACACAAACACACAATGTGCACAACCTGAGGCCCGGCCTCACAGAATCCAGGCAGTATCTGCCCAGTCCGGTCCTTCCAGACAGATAGTATCACAGGTGCGGGATGGAGAACCATTTTCTGGATTATACTGCATCAACTGGTACCAGGAACTTGCACAGGGAGGAGCCATGTTGTGGGTGGGATCAGTAACGAGCCAATTAGCTGGCTAGCTAGGGCTTATTGACTGCATTCCTGTGAGCCAGCTTTCTACCCTCAAGATGGCTGCTTCTGTGCCGTGCTAGTGGCTAGTATAACCGCTAAGGCCAATTCCAGTGTATGACAAAGTCCTGAATAAGAAATCTATCCTCCCAATGAAGACCAAATCCGCCACATTCTTGGAAACCCTTCCCCATCCTGAGATAATGGTCAGCGCTTGAGTGAGGGACTTCTGTTCTCCATGTCACGGTTGTCTTTCTGTAGTGCGGATAGAATCTGGAACACAACAGATAAGGACAGTCACAAACTTGTCACATATCATGAGGAATGATATTAAAACATGCACGATACTGAAGAGTAAATAACATTTGGACTGTCCCTGGACACCCTACAATCAATCTTTGGCAGCCTTCATTCTGTTCTAACCATGCACGACCCAGCTCAGAGGAAGAGATGGACATGTCTAGGAGAACTCACGGAAAAGCATGTGATTAGTTTGGTCAGCTGATAGACATGCAAGTCTCTGATTTGCTAGTCATGACCATGTGTTAAAGTGGGATGTGATCACAGGAAATCAGAGCTTTTCAAATCTATCAGCTGATGAAACAAATATGTTTCACCACGGGTTCTCCCACACATAACCATCACTACTCAGAGGGAGAGCAGCAGCAAAGGTAGAGGGGGGGGGGGGGGGGTAAGCATTTCCCGGTCAGTAGATCCCTTATCAAAGTTCTGCCCTGTGTATCCTGGCTCTTGCTAACTGAATCCCTGACCTTATTAACTTGTGACTGCAATTTTTGACCTTTCTAGTCCAATCTAGAGAGCCAGAATTCTGCCAGAATTCTGTCTTGGTTCTAGAGGATCAAATATTGTTTTTTTACTCAATGACATGCAAACAATTTATAGCTTTTATTGGTTGATTTTCGGTCTCTTTTCATTAAAATGTAAAACCTTAAAAAGTTCAAAGAGGGGTTATTTTAACCCTTTCTCCTCTTTTGTCAGACTATTGGCCTCAATTCACTAAGATCGTGCTGGAGATAATAAGGCAAGAGAAAACATGCCACCGCACAGTGAGAGAGTTATCGTATCTTTTCATTCCTTATGCTGGGTACACACGTTGCGATTTACCGCTCGATCCACGGGATCGATTATTTCCAACATGTTTGATCGGGTTTCAATCGATCTAGCCGTCGATTTTGCATTATAAGTATGCAAAATCGACGGCTGTATCGATCGAAGCCTGATCGAACATGTCGGAAATAATCAAATCGTTCCCGAGGATCATTAAGTTTCCTCCTCTGTAGTAAAGTTACCTCCTCTGTAGTTATTTTCACACACAGTTAATTAACAGCCGGTCTTTAACTTTAGAATTCTGGAGTTATTTTAAGGATTGGAGAGTTAACTTAAAGACAGAAGAGTTAACTTTAGGTTTGCCTGAGGTAAAATGTTTCCTGAATACTACATGCCTCGTCACCATGGTGATAACTATAGAAAAGTTATTAAAGACAGGAGATAAGCTTAGTGAATTGAGGCCAATGTCCGAAATTGCCATTTTCCTGAATGGCTCCAATGTAGGACGTGATAAAACGTGCTGCTGCTAGGTGGCACTGTTGCTGAATAAAATCCGACACAGCATCATCCTGTACTGATCAGAGTGATGGACTAAGTCCAATACGCTGATCGCTGCCAGCCCTACCCACCGGCGATGTGCTACATACTGTAAATATTAAACTCGCGCATCAGGCTTGTTGCAAGGGCGTCGCTGCCACATCTGGTCCCTCACGGCATTCTTCTGGATTAAAGCGTTGGACAAAGTCAACAACAATATTACGGTGACGCTCATGCAAGGGGGTGGAGCTACACTGTCCAAGCTGGTGCTGGCCCCACCCCCCACCACTGATCCCAGGCCCCGTCCTCTTTCCACTGACATCGGGTATAGAGCCTCTGGGTCCCTGATCCTTTCCCGATCACCCATGTCCCCTGCAACACCCTGGGGAAAAAAAATAGGTGCTGGGGGACGATGATGTGGGTGATCAGGAAAAGAGACTGTAAAGTGTTAAAGTGGACCTCAACTTAGAACTTCCTTTCTGCTCTAAAAGATAAGCAACAGCATAATAAACTTTAAAGAAAAACATTTCTGCGTTACAGCTGATACAACTCCTGAAATAAATCTGCAGTGTGTCTACTTCCTGCTTTCATGGAAACAGACATAGGTTTAACATCCTGTGTTTACAAATTGCCTGCTCTGCCTAGGAAGCCAGTTGGCACAGCTGAGAGATCAAATTGCAGTTGTGACTAGTCACGGAGGTGGAATTAGACAGGCTACTCTCTAGGACCCGTTTCCACTAGTGAATGGGAGCCAAAATGATGCGATGCGGCTACACATTACTTCTGCATCTCCCGATGCGGAAGTGAATAGGAGGAGACAGGATGCAGCCGTGTGAGAATCTGTAGCATGCTGCAGATTCTCGGATGGCTCCACATAACCAGCACACAATGGAAACGGTTCCATTGCCGTGCATTGGTTTCAGTTCGGCCGCAGTGTGTAATGGAAATGGGCCCTAAATACATACAGGCTGCATTTCTCTCTGTTTTCCTTCTGTCCTGTGCAAGAGTTCAGGTCCACTTTATAGAGTAACTGTCGGGCATAAATTCAAAAATTAATTCTTTATTTTTATCTGGTAAACAAGTAATACGGATGCTAACCAGGCAATCCAAAAGTTAAAATCTCTATTACTTTTCTTGTTTATAAATGATCATTCCCCAGTTTACCTGACTCTTATTTGGTACGTTGCCGCACAAAGGAAGTTGCAAGGCATGCTGGGTTGTCTTTTTTGGCTTCTGTATCTTAGTTAAAGGGACACTGTAGGGGGGTCAGGTCCCCCGCAGACATCCTGTGTTGGCGCAGCCACTCACCGATGCTCTGGCCCCGCCTCCAGTTCACTTCTGGAATTTCAGACTTTAAAGTCTGAAAACCACTGCGCCTGCATTGCCGTGTGCTCGATCCCGCTGATGTCATCAAGAGCGCACAGCGCAGGCCCAGTATGGTCTGTGTCTGCGCAGTACACTCCTGGTGACATCAGCGGGAGCGAGGACACGGGCGTGCAGGCGCAGTGGTTTTCTGACTTTAAAGTCAGAAATTCCAGAAGTGAACTGGAGGCGGGGCCGGAGCATCGGTGAGTGGCTGCGCCAACACAGGATGTCTGCGGGGGACCATTAGAAGCCCCGGGTAAGTTCAGCTCATTTTCCCCCGACCCCCCCTACAGTATCCCTTTAAGTCTGAGGGGAAATAAAGAAGCAAAAAAAAAAAAAAAGACAACCCAGCATTCCCTGCAACTTCCTTTGTGCGGCAACGTACCAAATAAGAGTCAGGTAAACTGGAATGATCATTTATAAACAAGAAAAATAATAGAGATTTTAACTTTTGGATTGCCTGGTTAGCATCCGTATTACTTGTCTACCAGATAAAAATAAAGCATTGTTTTTTGATTTTGTGCCCGGCAGTTACAATTTAATAGCAGCAGCCAGGCCCAAGATAGTCGTAGAGGAGTAATCTGCAATCGATTTCACTTTTAAAAAGGACTAACCAATCATCTTCTACACTGGCTCTCTCTCACGGTTTTTAAACTCTGCTCACATGATCACGTGTTAACGTCAATCAGTTCCCTGCCCGGCACACTAGAAGAGAAGGACTATACCTATTTGCTTACTAGCTTCAAACACATATTCAGTATATTTTGTACAAGGAATTTGATGAACATACAAATGTGTACAAAGCCATTATCCCCAGTGCAATAGATCCCAGCCCCGTACCTGTGACCACTTCTTATTGCGGCTCTGCATTTGGATGGAAGCGATTGAGGCAAAGAGATCTTCAGGGGTTAAGTCCTCCGGGAGTTTGGTAAGAAACTGGGCAATGTGAATGAAGTCCATTCTAGTTAAAATGTCTTCGAACAGTTTCAGTATTCCCAATGCAGTGCTGAACAGGAACTCCTCCCCGTCGCGGCAGAAAACATCCCACACTCGGCACGCCAGGTCCAGCGGTAGAGATTTACTGTACAGAGTAAATATCCTGCAAGGAGGAAGCACAATTCACACACTCAGTCTGCATCAATACCGATTACAGGAAGTCTGAGAAAAGATTCGTGTTACTGGCCCTGTCTGGTGAGGCTGAACACTCAACATTACATTTTATCTCATGGATCCGTTAATTCTTTGGGCCACAAGTACGTTCTGCGGGAAACCTGTCGCTTTGCTCTGTTGTCACTGAGGGACATCAGATTGCCAGCAGTGAGTATCTGGGAACCTGTAACCCCCTGTAGGGTATCACTGGGGCATTTACCAGTCAAGTCATATTTAGGGAAGCATATTACGGATATTGGTCAGATCAAAAGGATCTAATAACTTGACCACCCCCGGAGTTCAACTAAAAACCTTTGGAGCCAGAGCTTTGGGTCATGCTGCCTCTACTCTTTGGAATGCTTTGCCAAACTTAATCAAGACAGCTCCAACCCTGGACATGTTTAATTCAAAACTGAAGAGCCACCCGTTTTGTCTAGCATTTATGATTACCTAACTTTTTCCCCCGGTACACATCACTATGTACTGATCTGGGACAAGCTTATGCACTTTGGGTTCTATGGGAGAAAAGCAATTTACAAATGTTTTGTTGTTGTTGCAATAGATCATCAAAAAAACAAACAAACAAAAAAACATAAAAAAGTGTTAAATCGGAGTGCAGCCATGATACTCTGGTTGCAAAGCATGCTGGGTTTTCTGTATACAGCTAGGACAACCATACTCCATATTTTTTTATGAAAGAGGAGAAAGGGTGTGATCCTGCTCTGAGAGTCAGTCTGCAGTGTAAATAACCATGATTTTAGAAAAGTAGCTGTTCTGTGATCTTGTTTAAGATTTCTGCATTGAATTTGCCACCTCCCAGTTAGTTTTAACAAAAATATCTAATTGTTTTCCCAGACTATATTTTATACTTTTATAGGGGACAAGATAAGAAAGGCCCAATTATGAGCTTTCAGACTCTTGAAAATATGCAGTATCCAAAATAGCCAGCAGATGTCAGGTTTGTCTTACTGCAATATCCTGAGAATTTCTATTACTTTTATGGAAAGCAAAAATTTGCTTTCTTAAAACAAAAAGTATTTGCAATAATTCAGGATGGAGTGAGCTCAAGATATCTTCCAGTGCATCACTGCTGAATATATGCAAATTACCCATGCATATAAATATGCAAATGTTACTTGCGCTGCCACACTAAGCTGTGCTGCTTGAGCAGTGTAACTTAGTGAATTAACCCCTACTAATTTGTCTGTGAGGCAGATGTAGCCATCAAAAGAGCCACATCTGGCTCCCGAGCCATAGGTTCCCTACCCCTGCTGTAAGCCCTGGACTTCAGTCGGTTGGTGTATAGGAAGTCCAGAGGTGGCAGGGGAGATCCGATGATCCTCTCTGCAGTGTTAATGACTCTTTGAAGTTTGAGCCGATCACTTGCGGATGCGCCAGCGTGCCAGACAATGGAGGAGCAGAGGATGGACTCAATTGTGGCAGTATAGAAATGGGTCAACAGTTCCTGCGGCATACTACCCAACGTCCTCAGTTGCCTCAGGAAGAACAGTCTTAGCTGAGCTTTCCTCTGGATTATGTTGGCGTTCTCACCCCACCGCAGATAGTTTCTGATATTGGTACCCAGGAATCAAGCACTCACTCTGGGGACATCAAATCCCTCGATGAAGATAGGGGTAGGAGCGGGAGGGCGCTTCCTGAAGTCAACAACTAATTCCACTGTTTTTGTTGCATTTAGTACTAGTTTGTTGTCTGAACACAATTTTAAGCTTAGTCCTGCAAGCCTAGCCCAATCATGACTCAATACAATACAATAAAAGTAAAGCCTCATCTACACTGTACAATTTTCCATCAGATAAACGGATCTATTTGTTGGATCTAATAAGAAATTGCATAGTGTGTAAACATCCACATTTTTTTCAGATCAATTTTTGCGATAGATTTTGCTTTGAGAAGTACCCAAAATCTATTGCAAAATCTAATGCCTGGTACACACCATGCAATTTTCCATCAGATAGACTGACGAAACAATTATTTCCGATATGTCCAATCTGATTGTATATTGTTTTTCTGATTGATTTTGTATATAAGTGATCAGAAAAGCAATAAGAAAAATGATTGGTATCAGGGCCTGTCGGAAATAATCGATTCGACCAGTCTATCTGACGGGAAATTGCATGGTGTGTTTCAGGCATTACACAATCCGATTGGACATTATCGAATAGATCAGTGTTAACACACACCATACACCATACAATCTTGGTTGTACAGATGTACCAAATCTATGTAGTATAAGGGCCAACAGATTGAAAATACCTTAAATGATTGATTGGATAAGCTCTTATACTACATGAAAGGGGTAAAATTGAACAAAGAAGATTGTATGGTGTGTGTGTTGAGCCTTAATAGATCCAATCTGATGGAAAATTGTACCGTGTAGATGAGGCTTAAAAATAACCCGAGGTGGATCTTTGGTGGGGAGATGGGACACAGAGGCTTGTTCTCTGCCTCCTGAGGTCCTCCTGACATGCCTCTGTGTACCCACACCACCAATCTCTGCCCCCCCATCGAGTTTAGCGACAATACCTGTCGCTAACTCGGAGGTAAATAAAGGGTAGAAGAATTCCCTATTCAAAATGCCCGCCAGGGGCATTCCTACAGGGTTTCCCGAGCTATCATTGGACAGCTCTCTCCCCTAGACTGCACCCCCTGCCGCTCCCCCGCCTTCCTGCACGCTATGAGAAACACACAGTCTCAGTGCAGCGTCATGACCCAGGTGTCACGCAAGTCCAAGAGGGCCACTGCGGCCCACGGGCGCGGCTGTTTTTGCGGCTACCTGATCCCCTCAGCCCTGCGGATCAGGTACCTATTTTATTTATTTTTAATTTTTTTTTAGACAACCTCGGGCTCTTTAAGAGTTGCAGGGAAAATGAAAGAAAAAGAGGAGGAAAAATAAAGAGAAGAAAGAAAAGAGAAATGATCCACCAAAGGAGGCATAAAAGTCCTCTATCACCTTCATCGTCACTCTAATGGATTGTAAAGTCCACAATTCTAATAGATTTTCATCGGATGATGCTTAGGTCAACACCAACAAAGTGATATATTGAAAATATTGGGTAATATATGAATGTCAGAAATGAAAGCCTTCACACAAGCCAGTGTAAACTGCTAGGAAACACTGATGTAAGCTTACCAGTCTATTAGGTAGATATCTGGTGTCAGATTGTTCTTTTTGAAGTGCGCAAATAATCTAGGCAGATTTTCTTCAAAAAATACTTCAAATGCTGCAAAGTAAGTTAGCATCTGCAAGAACAAACAACGGCATGTCACCACTTACAATCACTCTTTACCTAGGCAAAGCAAAGTCAGGCAAAACACACACCATACATATTGTAAATTATATGTAAATATTTACAGTATAGAACTTGCAAGTCCAGTCTGGCCGATGATAATCTATAGCTGTGAAAATACATTTTAATGTAAACTCTAGAAACCGTAGGTGTGACTTGAAGCTGAACTCTGGGGGTGGTGTCCTAGATCTGTGTAGGTACTCTTTTGCAGTCTGTATAGAAGCTGCTTGATTAGCTAATGCAAAGTACATGTGTTCTTTTGATGTACCTGATCTGCAATTTTTTTTATACCTGCTTTGTGTGCCTTTGCTGAATTGTACCAAACTGTGCAGTGCCAACAGGATTCTGGGAAGTATTTGGAGGCCACTGTACACACGCTGGGTTCTCAGCAGAGTCTGCCTTGCCCAAGAACTGCATAGCTCCCAACTGTCCCGCTTTTGGAGGGACAGTCCCTCTTTGGGAGCCCCTCTGTCTCTCTTTCTTCCTCATCTGTAACTCTTTCAGGACTTTGTCCCTCTATGTAAATATATATTTTTCTCTACTATAAAAGTGTGTTTAATTGACTCAATGTTAATATGAAGGAAAATGAACCAGGATAGAAAGGATCAGTGTGGTTTGAATTATAAAACAACATTTTTTAAAATGAAATCTTTATGGTATGCGTGAGTAGGGGCATGATTGGGGTGTGGCTTAAGTGTCCCGCTTTCTCATCTCAAAAAGTTGGGAGGTGTGGAACAGTCTAGTGTGTGTACGGGGCTTTCATTTTAGTTCAAGTATAAGATGGCAGTCTCCATAGCTCTCTAGTGACATGCGCTTTCACTGCAGTGGACAAAAATTAAAGGCGCTATATAGATGAGTAGTGTGAATAGTAATGCTGGTTGTGAAAAAACGACAAATACATAAAATAAAACGTGTTTATCTTTTCCCTGCAGTTCAACATAACGATGTCATTAATGCGTCCAGTAGCCGGATACTTACAAGGCCATGGTCCACTCTGAAAAATGCCATCTGACAGGGTTTATTCAAGAGGTTTGAAAAAGCAATAAAGGCATCAGCAGTATCTAGGTTCAGGATCAGCACAGCAGCTATAAAAGACATGCCCTGTACCTGGAACACAAGGAGGGGGAGATGCTATCAGTGGACAGGAGAACAGCACCTTCCATACACAGCTAGGCACACAGCATACTGCTATCTATAAATAGGACAGCACATGAATTCAGTGAACCGCAGACTTACATAGCCAACGTCGGGTCTATAACACGTGTAGGCTCCTAAAATACTATGCAGCATGTCGTGGTAAGGGCCACCCTAAAATATGACAAACAAAACATCAAAACACTAGCAGTACACACAGCAACCAACTACCTACACTGCACACCACAGGCAGTTTTTCATAAACATTTTCATATTATTAACTTTAAGTGTAGCCGAATAGGGAAGCCTGTGAATCCTCCAAAGGCTTCCCAGGTCCTTCTGGAGACCCCTGTTGCCATGCATGGACCCCCAAAACAAGAGCTTGTGGAATATGTTATGGTGGCTGCACTCCCAGGTGTGTATGAGACAGTCAGTGCTGCCCCTAGGTGAGTATGGCCACTCTTGTGCAGTAAGCCAGAGCGGCTCTGTGCTACTTTGCAGGCGGGGCCATCCTCATGCAGATGCAGCACAAATGCACTCACTGCGGGAAGCATGTATGCAAACTTGAAGTAGATCCTGGACAGCAGCAGAGGCCACGAGGAGCCTCTGGAGAATCAACAGGCTTCCCTCCTCATAGGTGTCTCATTTTTTCCCATTAGGTTTGCCTCAGGCTTGCTTTAAGTGAGGTTCTGTTTACAGTTGTATTTAGTTCAGCTTTAAAAGACTCCTGTAGGGAGTCAGGGGAAAAAAAGAGAGTTGAACTTACCTTGGGCTTCTAATGGTCCCCATAGATGTCCTGTGCCCGGCAGCCACTCACCAATGCTCCGGTCCCCGCCTCCGGTTCACCTCTGGAATTTGCGACTTTAAAGTCTGAAAAACACTGTGCCTGCGCGGCCGTGCTTTCGCTCCTGCTGACGTCACCAGGAGCGTACTGCGCAGATGCAGACCGTACTGGGCCTGTGCAGGCCTCTTCAGGTGACGTCAGCGGGTTCGAGGGCATGGCTGCGCAGGCACAGTGGTTTTCGGCCTTTAAAGTCACAAATTCTGGTAGTGAACCGGAGGTGAGACCGGAGCATCGGGGATTGGCTGCGTGGGCACAGGACATCTATGGTGGACCATTAGAAGCCCCAGGTAAGTTCGACTCATTTTCCCCCTACCCCCTACAGCAGTCCTTTAAAGGATCCTTTGGACCTCTGTACAGGTTTATATTAGAAGGTGAATGAAGAAGCAATGGAAATACAATATGGATCGAGCAGTGAAGTACAGTGTACTGTAGATGATAGGGGGAGCAGCCCCTGTGGCCACAGAAAGGCACAGAGCTGTGGGACACCATATCTCCTTACCATAAGTATTATCAATACAAAGGCAGGTGTTATGGGTTACGTATTATAAGATTCCTGGAAGACAAACTTCCTGGTCTTGGGGGTCACCATTGTAAAAGGAATGTGTGAACCTTGGAGGGTGGGGATATTATTTGTAGTTACACCCCTGGGAACAACTTTGGATTCTTGAAGGTGGTCAAACTATCCCTGTAAAGCAGCAAACACCACTAGCGCCATCAGGGGGATGTGAATTTTCAAACAAACTGAGATAGATGCAAATAATTCCAACCTGATACAGGATTATGTAAATTCTGTATGCAAATAGATGTAACTTTAAAATGGACCAATCAAATTAAACCTTGGTGAGACTTGATTGGTCCATTTTCAAGCTGCGTACATCATTAACATAATCCTGCATTTAGTCAGAATTATTTGCATCTCATTGAACATCCCTAGATCAAACCACAGTTGCTGCATTATCTCCACCATTGTGGCTGCTGCATGGAGCACGAATTATGATGCAAAAAGACTGGATTTTGACTGTATTCCTTAATTGGCTGTAAATTGCAGGGTTCCGTTTCTTCCTCAGAACACCACTGCATGCCCTGGCCAAAGAAACAGAACGCAAGGCGCAATCAACACTGCATCCCGCAGAACAGCAGTCATAGCATTTACCCAGAATATTGGGTTCTTGACACACAGTAAAGCAAAGATGTACCTTCTGAAAAATGCACAGATTTGGAAACGTCCGAGAAATATCCAACTTTATGAGCTCCAAGCTGGCTTCCCGATCTGCGGCCGACAAACCTGAGTCTGAGAAAACAAAAACAAACATAGAATTTAAAAGATGGCAACACACACACTAGATTTTTATTTGACAAAGGTCAACCTTAAAGTGTACCTATGATGATTGAAATAAAAGGATTTATACTTGCCTGGGGCTTCCTTCAGCCACCCATACTCTGTCAACTCCCTTGGTATCATCTGCTATGCCATTCTCAGCCCCAAAATGTCCGGGAAAATAATGTGTATATGCGGTCTTGGCCGCACGCACCCCCCCCCCCCCCCCCCTTCCCGATCACACTCCTGCGTCCGGGAGTATTCAGTGCATGCACAGTTCGTTAAGACTATAACTGCGCTTGTGCAGAATGCTCCGGGAACAGGAGCGTGATGGAGGAGGTACGCAGCCTGGAACAATGTATGCACAGTGGCCCACAACCCAGCTGAATCATGGACTTCACAGGAGCCCAGCGGATTGGACTGGAAGGACATCAAGGGAGCCGACCGCCTACTGGAGGAAGTCCCAGGTAAGTAAAAGTCATCTTCTCCCATTTATCTCAGGTTTACTTTAAAGAGCCTTCATGGAAAGACTGTTCGGTAATCCAGTGTATTTAGAGGTGTCCTGACTTCACTGACAGTGTTGTTAGTGATGGATCATGTTGGGTCATTTATGACCAATCTCTATTGTTTGTGTGTTGTAGAGACCGCAGCAGGGCACCTCACAGCTCTTTCCTCTTCCACTCTCCATAGAATAGAATGACGGTCGTTAAAAGCATGTATAGAGCGCAACAGTCCTGTCGTTTGACAGTTTTAGATAAATAGCTGTTCAGTTCTAATTGTTCTTGAGGAAAGGTAACAGGGAGTGGATGATGTATGGTAAGCTTCAGGAATCCAGGCAAAGATGAAATGTCATTGAACTTGGTGTTGAAACATGTTTGCAACTTGCACCCTCTCAATATTATTTCCTTTCAGAAGTTATTAGTTGCAAAACTTCTTAAAGGAAACCAGAGCTGAATTAAAAGTTTTTTAAATACCCGGGGCTTCCTCCAGCACCATGCGCACCGATCGCTCCCACGTCGCTATCAGTCTTCTCCCTCTTCGGGTCCCGTAACTTCAGCCAGTCGCTGTCCGTCTGCGCAAGTGAAGTGTGCCCTCTACGTATCCCTGCAGCGGCTGCTGGAGAGATAGGCAAAGAGCGCACTTCTCGTCTGTCAGACTGGCTCCGACTGACAGAAGTGATGGGACCCGGTACCGAAGAGGGAGAAGACTGATAGCGACGTGGGAGCGATCGGTGCGCATGGGGCTGGAGGAAGCCCCAGGTATGTATAAAACATTTAATTTAATTCAGCTCTGGTTTCCTTTAAAAAGGAACGCCAGTGAAAATAATGTAATAAAAAAAGTGCTTCATTTTTACAATAATTATGTATAAATTATTTAGTCAGTGTTTGCCCATTGTAAAATCTTTTAAATCCCTGATTTACATTCTAACATTTATTACATGGTGACATTTTTACTGTTGGCAGGTGATGTAGCTGCTGCATGCTTTTTTGGCAGTTGGAAACAACCCCAAACAGCTATTTCCCACAATGCAACAAGGTTTACAGACAGGAAACTGCCAGGAGCACCACAGCCCTCAGAGTTTCTTGTGCGAGGGGTTTCACCACAATATCAGTCATACAGCGCCCCCTGATGGTCTGTTTGTGAAAAGGAATAGATTTCTCATGTAAAAGGGGGCATCAGCTACTGATTGGGATAAAGTTCAACTCTTGGTCGGAGTTTCTCTTTAAGAAGTTCTGCAACTACCGGTAATACAACTTTTGAAAGGAAATAATATCGAGAGGGTGCAAGTTACAAACATGTTTCAGCACTCAGTTCAAATGACATTTCATCTTTGCCTGGATTCCTGAAGATTACTAGTAAAACTATTTTTTTTGCCTCCGATGTGGATATCTGAGGCGATTTAAAAAAAAAAAAAAAAAAAGGGGGACAGACACATGGGGATGGATCTCTTACCTTCATTTTCAACTTCTGCAGTACCCAAGCTCAGAGATTTCCACCGGTCTTTGGCCCGAGACAAGCAGATGTCATACAGCTCTAGAAAGTAAGTACACAATAATGCATAAACGCTCTAATGTTTCAACAGGACTTTTCACCACTGTGTGTAATGTAAGGATCCTTCCACAATAGAAAATGCAACGCAATCTCTTTTCTTGTGTGCTTGCTCTGATTTCTGTGGTGTGATTGCAAATTCTCACTCAATGTGGCTGAACAGCATCGCTCCAAATATGCAGCATGCAGTGCGTTTGTGGATGAAGGGAATGGGGGTCACACTAGTGGGAACGCTGCACTGCAGTTTACATTACTACACCGGCGTCCTTACGGTCAGCAAACTGCATGTGTTCATAAAATAAGATTGAAACGCAAGCAATGTGAGAGCTGTAAACACAGAGACTGTCCATTGCCCGATGCGGGCGCAACCTCTGCACCCCCTATTGCTATGGCCCTGATTGCAGGGAATCTGCTCTCAGTGTTTTACCCCTCCCATTCTCCACTAGTTATACAGTCATTGAGCATCTACCACTTTGGCCTGAAGAACAACCCAACAAATATTATAATATAACGTAAGGATGAGCTTGATTTAATACTTTACTATCTGCATAGCACAGCGATCTTCTGAATGTATGCAAATGTATTCTATGCAAATGTATTGCCACAGCAGAAACAAGCAGCAAACATTTCCTCCTCCAATGCACCTTTCTCCACATATTTTTACAGCATAACCAAACCCAGGCTTTATAATCACAGTGCAGAAAGCATGCTTGCACACATCTCAGGCACAGGATGATCATATACTGAACAGTGATCATCCTAAGATAGAACAGACTGCATGCTCTTTCAGCCATGAGGCCTAGATCAGACTGGGTGATTTTTCAGCGATTTGCTGATCACTGTCAATCACCAAAATGCTGCTGCTTATGCCAGTCAATGGTAGTGTTCACACTGTAGCGATCGCCAGTGATTAGCGATTTGCTGATGGTGCATGCAGCATTTTTGAAGCGATTGCATTTCAATGTTATAAAATTAGACCTGAACGATTTTAGGTAAACATTGAATTGAGCAATTTCTGTCCGAAATTGCGATTTCAATTTGATTCACAATTTCCTTCAAGGCAGTTAACAATGTGCGGCGACTCAGAGGTATTGCTGATTACTTGAGCCGGGCAGCTGGAGGGCGGATCCACTCGAGCCACTGATTGGCACAGACAGAAGCTGTGTAAAAGCAGTGCATATTGCCGATTGTTAAAGAGCCGGACAGCAGGGGTGGTGCGAATCCAGTCCAGAGCGGCACACAGCTCCACCAATCGTTGGATAGACATGGTATGACGGCGGGGCTGTACGCTCTTGTACAGCTCCGCCTACCACCGCCGTCCTACCATCTCTATCCAGCAATTGGTGGAGCTGTGTGTCGCTCTGGACTGGATTCGCCCCGCCCCCGCCCATTAACAATCGGCAATATGCACTGCTAGCCACAGCTTCTGCCAATCAGTGGCTCATCTAAATGACGGCGCGGCGGTAGGCGGAGACATGCGGCCAAGCACAGAGGGCTTGGCCTATATAGCCCTATATAGAATCACAAAACTTAATCACTCCTAAATCGCTTTCCTGTACAGTGAAAAAACAGCTTTTTGCTGATCGCCAGCGATCAGCAAAACGCTACCAAAGCGCCCAGTGTGAACTAGCCCTGAGACAGAGCGTAAAGTCATGTCTTGGCTACAGGTTCCCTCCAGTCCCGGCTACCTGATGGCTTTTCAGAAAAGGACAGATCAGACAATATCATCTGATTATTATTCAATGTCTTGATAAGCTGGTGTAACAGCTGTGTGAGGCCCCCGCTCTCTTCTCCAGAGAATAAAAGTGACCATACATCTCTTGACTTGACTGCCAATCGACCATCTGATTCAATAATTAAATTGGATGAAAATCGGTGCTCGTGTTCTCCCCAGAAATCTTTTTCCAGCCGGGTGGCATGAAAAAGTAGCCGGGTGGGGCGAGATGAGAGAATGGAAGGCCCGTGCTTTTCTGCACAACTCTGCTTATAACATAGGCCAGTGATCTGCAAACTTGGCTCTCCAACTGTTAAGGAACTACAAGTCCCACAATGCATTTGTCTTAATGAATCATGACTATGGCTGTCAGACTCCTGCATTGCATTGTGGGACTTGTAGTTCCTTAACAGCTGGAAAGCCAAGTTTGCAGATCACGGACATAGCAGGAGGTGAGCTGATGACAGCCAGGTGCTCACCAAAACTAGCTGAATTGAGCACCCGGCTAAAAGAAGAGCATGCTTGATCGACAAGGCAACCAATTTCGGCTGGTGAGAGATATCGGGATGAGCAATGAACGGGACGAAACCCCTGGCACAATTCCCCCCCTAGTGTATAAATGTGCGCGCCATGTGTCATGTCCTATTTCGCCCACCGCGTGGTGCCCATCCTTCTTCGGAATCCTGATGCGTCATTAGCGCTATACACTCATTCAGCGTTTAACACGTGTGACATCACTCATGCCAAACGCTGGCAGTGTGTATAGTGCTGATGAAGCACCGGGATTCCAAAGACGGATGCGCATGAGGTGGTGGGTGACACAGGACAGGTAATATATAAATGCACACATGGGGGGCACATTTATACACTGGGGGCAGCAAGGCGGCAGATACCACGTCACAAGGCCGATTCTGGAATGATTTCAGCATGAAATTGATCGGAAATCTTCCTGTGGTGTATGGGCAGCCGGCAGATCTCTCTCTAATCAGATTCGATCAGATAGAGATTTGTCTCTGTGTCGAAACTGCCCATCATCATTCGATGTATGGCCACCCTTAAAGGGGAACATTTGCTGGACCAAACAATGGGATAATGCATGATATGCCCTGAGAGCAGTCACATGGTCAAACACTAACAGATTGCAACCCGATGTGGCAAAACAATCAAATTCTCACTAGTGATGAAAAACTTTGAGCTAATGCAAATTTATGCACATTTTTACACAAATTTATGCAGCTCGAAAATGAACCAATCGAATTTTACTTCGGCGGGATTTGATTGGTTAATTTGCAAGCTGCATACATTTGCATAAAAATTTGCATCAACTTGAAGTTATTTGCATCTACTTGACCATCACTAATCCTCACACCAAAAGGTATTGATTCCAACCACTAACTGCATTTCAATTTTCAATTGTTTTAATCGATTGAACTGCAGCATTGCACTATTTAAGCAGTGCAACGCTATGGGCTTTCGATCTACTGCTTTTCCTGCCCCGCCCTCAAATGACCTAGATCTTCTGTCAAATCTATACTATTGAACAGTTTTTGGTAAAAAAACGCCTGAATGTGAATTGTTTGGACATTTCGGGAGAGTCGATTCCATGCAGACTGATCTGATCGAATCTGCAGGGAATCGAATGGGAAAATTGTTTTGGGTATAGGCACCATAGGGTTGCATTAGGCTGCAGAAATCTGACGCACCACGCCAGTGTGAAAGTGTGTGACTAATAAAGCTACAAAGATAAACAGGGCAGTCGGGCAACTAGCATTGGTTAAAAGGAAATAAAATATGGCAGCCTGTGCCTCTCACTACCGTGTCCTTTAAACAAGTGACCGCCGTCTGGTGCATACATGTAATTAAGACACTGGGAAAGTTGGGCGCAGGGTCAACGGCTCAAGATGCTCCTGCAAAAAAGTCCCGGAGGCGTAAATTAATATTCCCCCTCCAGGAGGCCGTGGACTCAGGGGGGTAAGACATAATTCAGCTTCCAGGTATTGCTGGTTTCCAAATTACACTGTTTTTATCATAGTTTGGGCTCCAATGGTGCCCAAATCATTGACTGAGCTCCGCTTTAGCTGTAATTCACATTATGTCCTATGGAGGCGCTGGCTGCACCCAGACTTCCAGCGTTGTTTTTGCCGGACTCGCCTCTGGCATCTAGGGGTACCACAGTACCGTACATGCAGTGTCAGGCTTACCATGTGTGATGTTTAATTCATTTCCGATGGCCAAGCTCCAGACTTTTCCCCTCACGCTGGGTGGGAGTCCCTGCCACCACATATCCCGAACTCTCCGAGAACAGCACCTGATGGCAGAGCAACGCAGGATTACAATACAATTCATCAACTATTAGGATTCTACTTTAAATATGTGCAAAAGGAAAAAAAAAAAAAAGGTAGACACTTATTAAGGCCTCTTTTCCATGGACTGTTGATGGGCAGTGAAATGCCTCTCAAACTCTCACAACTGCTCACTGCTGCCTGGTAACTGCTTTCTGAGCACACAGCTCCACAGTCCGTGGAAAAGACGCCTTAAAAGGAACCTAAACTGAGAAGGAAATGGATTTTTTCCTTTTAAAATAATACCAGTTGCCTGACTCTCTGCTGATCCTGTGTCTCTAATACTTTTAGCCACAGCCCCTGAACAGGCATGCAAATCAGGTGCTCTGACTGAAGGCAGACTGGATTAGCCACATGCTTGTTTCAGGTGTGTGATTCAATCACTACTGCAGCCAAAGAGATCAGCAAGACTGCCAAGCAACTGGTATTGTTTAAAAGGAAACATCCACATCCCTCTCAGTTAAGATTCCCTTTAAGATGGTTTAGTCTAAGCTTCATTTGCCGTAATACTATTATTATTTTCCCCATTCTAGATGAAAGATAAATATACAATATATATAAATATATATATGGAAAACAATTATATACAGAACAAGAAAAAAAAAAGAAAAAAGAAAAAAAAAAGGGGGGGGGGGGGGTGTTTCAATTGATGATAATGTATACATCAATTAAAAAGAACTAGGAACATAGTGGATAGTATTCTAATAGTATTGTGCATTACGGCAAATGAAGCTTAGACTAAACCATCAAGTTTGCCCTTAGATAGGAGACACAGTAGTGTGTTCTCTTTGATGTGTGTGTGCGTGTGCATAAATATGCGTTTGCATATGCACAGCATAGAATCAACTATTAGGGCATGGATAAATCTGCCAAATTAAATCATGTTATGCTATTTATTCATTTATATATGTACTCTGACCGCTATTATTTTTATAATTTTTTATGAAATGTGTATATGTATGTATATTGAGGAACTCTTCCTGCTGTTCTAGGCACCGTATTGGCCTGAGGAAGTGGGCTCAGACCCGCGAAATGCGTTGCCTGTGCTCAAATAAAAATCTTTTGTAAGTTTACAGAGATTTCGTCATTGAGGTAAGATACCTCATTTTTCTTTTTCGTTTTTAAACTGGTTTTAAAAGCTTTTATTCAAATCAGGGCGCCTCTTTCCCTTATTGTGCGTAGTTATACCCCCGTACATGTTTGTCCGAGGGGTGGTGACAGAACACCCGTTGTTTTACCACGGTTAATGTTTTGTCCATCCTTTTTCGTCTAAGAGAGCGACCGCAACCAGGTCCGTCCAGGACCACCCCGAGTGGAGTCGGGTTTATGGTCTCCACCTGCTTCCTGTGGTCGGTTGCCCCTTGCAACCCTCCTTTGTGAGTAGCCCTTTCAATCAAGTGATTTCTCCACACACCTATTATTGACATACTGCACTATCGGGTTCCCTTTTTTGTCTCCTGTATTTTTTTCCATAGGGTGCCAAGACACCCCAACCACGATTACACAGTACAACAGTCCGTGGAAAAAAGGCCTTCGTCACTTCCAGGAGGCTGCAGCCATACTGGGCATGCATGAGTATGACCTGCACATCCCCAGCAGCACAAAGTCACCTGTGCATGGCTTTTCCCCCTGTGCATGAGCGGCTTCGTGCTACTGGGCATGTGTGAACCGTACTCGTGCATGCCCAGTTACGCTTGTACTCAGATTATGGCATCACTGTGCGTGATTGGCCAACAAACTCACCTGACATAAATCCCACAGGGAATCTATGGGGTATTGTCAAGAGGATGAAAGACACCAAACCCGAAGGTGCAGACAAGCTGAAGGCTGCCATCAAAGCATTCTGGGCTTCCATAAAATTCCACAACACCTTAGAAGGGGCTGAAGCAGTAACTCATGCAAAAGGACCCTGTATTAACCACTTAACGACCAGCTAACGCTGATAGGCGGCAGCTGGTCGTTTGTGGATTTCCATGGAAACTTTCCATGTCAGTTCACGGCGGGGGGCTCCGTGAGCAGCCTGCAAGCCTCCGATCGCGGCTCGCAGGCGAAATGTAAACACGCGGGGAAGAAATCCCCGGTGTTTACATAGTACAGCTCTGCTGTTGCAGGATCGGCGATCCCCGGCCTCTGATTGGCCGGGGATTGCGGCCGTCTAAAAGGCCGGTACAGGACGGATCGCCGTCCTGTACCGCCCATAGTGGGAAGGAGAGGGAGGGAGGGAAAGAGAGGGAGGGAAGGAGAGGGAGGGGGGAATAGCACTGCAGAGGGGGGCTTTGAGGAGCCTGAAAGAGTTAAATATCAGGTATGTAAGATTCAGACAGGAAGTGACTAAAGCGTGACCCTCATTGATAAAAAATTCCAACTATAAAACACTTTCCTAACAGAAAATGGCTTTTGAGAGCAGTAAAGAGATGAAAAAGGGCCAATAGTTCATAGATTTTAGCTCTGGCATACTTGAATGAATGTGTCACTGAGCAAAAACAAAACAGTTAAAACTTAAAAAGTAGATTTAAACATAAAATAAAACTGTGGACTATCTTAAAAAAGTCATTTTTAGGAGAAGATAGATACAGTCTTTTATTTGATTAGTTTACTTTCGCCTCAGGTGTCCTTTAATAGACACAGATATAGATGAAATATGGGACAGATTATTTGCAACAAAAGTGCTATATATTATATTATAGAAGAATATTATCCCCTCTCCCCCATGACAAGTGCAGCCACTTCTCTTACATGGTCTCCCAGTTGGGTAAGATTTCATTGTTCCATGTTAACGCTGCGTTTCCGATACTCTCCTCCAGCTTACATCGCTCCTCCAGTTGTTTTTTCCTCCTCTGGGCCTCTTTAAATTCTGAAAACAAAAAAGGCTAATTAAAAATGCAGCAGGCGTGTAACTGTACTCTGCCGGTTGGCTCAGCCCCGCATGAAAGGATGCTTGGGAAGAAGCAACATGAAATAGCTCAGGTAAAAGACTGTTTACTGGCTGTGGGAGAAGCTATTCTTTGGTGGTTTGCTCACCTTGTATGAAAAACACTAAAATGTTAGCAGAAGACTCAAGGACATTCCCCTCCCAGGTAAATGTGATGATGAACAGAACAGTCTCTGCCCAACTCAACATTTCCTCCTATGTTCCTGTTGCTTACAGTAAGCCGTACACATCAGACAGATTTGTCAGGTTTTGGACTAGTCCATCTCCTCATGGTGGATTCTCAGGGTTTTTATTTTTATTTTCAAAAGCACTTACTATTGCAGTTGCTCAGTCCAACTCCCAAAATAGGGGATACCTGAGTAAGCAGGCTGGCCGACCTCTTTTGTTAAGATCCTTTCCAGGGAGTGCTTTTGTAAAGAATAAAGGAGCTACTGAGAATCCTTCATGAGGAGATGGACACGTCCAAAACCTGTCAACTGCCTACTATAAGTGACAGCAACATAAGGAAAAAGTAATTTATAGTGCATTTTACTCTGGGACAAATGTACATCATAATATATATATATATATATATATATATATATAGATAGATAGATAGATAGATAGATAGATAGATAGATAGATAGATAGATAGATAGATAGATAGATAGATAGATAGATAGATAGATAGATAGATAGATAGAACATTTTACATTTCTTTGCAATAATTGTCCTTTAACAGCATTATGACTCAATTCCTCACCAACAAGCATCATAAAGCAATCCTATAAATTGTACCCACTGCTTCTGCCCTCACTAAGCTCTTCTCATTGGTCAGCTATCAGTAAACCAAAGCCTACTAATCTTGTAGCCATCACAGGACAAGGAATGGGGAAACTTGGCCAGCCGGATCAGGCATTCAACTGTGAGCTCCTCTGAGGGACAGTTAGTGACATTGCTATCCACTCTGTAAAGCGATGTGGAAGATGGCATCACTACACTATATAAATATAAAGTACAAATAATAACCTTACTTTGGACCTCAGGTCATTTACATGGAATTATTTCTTTTTTGATCATCTTGCAAAAAAGATGTGCAGGAGTTATTAAAACTCATGTGTGTAACAACTATTAGGCTTGGTTCACACATAAAAAAAGTTGTTCATTTCTGTCCTGTCAGATTTTGACATTTTCTATGGCTGTGGTCACGCATAAATGAAATCTGTAGAATTCCGGTCTGGTCCTGTTAGTTTTGTATGTGTTTCTATGGCTGTGTTCACACATAAAAGATGTACATTTCCGGTCCAGTCAGGTAAAACTGATAGAAAACTGATGCAAAACTGACAGGACCTGCGGAGAATACTGGACCGGAAATGTGTGAACCAGGCCTAACTCATTAGCAACAACTTGGAATGGCAGATGCATGAATTATACCAATTGCAACACCCTATTTCTGCAAAGGGCTCCTTCACACTAGAGGCCTTTTTCAGCGTTTTACTGCCACGCCCATAGTTTGCATTTTCCATGGTAAAATGAAAGTCCATAGACTTTCATTTTACCTTTCACACTTAATGCTGCGTTTTTGAGCATTGCGGTTTGAAGCTCCCCGGTGCTTTTTCAGGGCTGACTGCAGCGTTTCGGGTTTCAATGATAGTCAATAGAAAACGCAAACTACAGATTTTTTAAAACGTTTCACCCCTGAAAAAAGTCCCCAGAATTCAATTTTAAAAAAAGGCGTATTCAGAGCTGTAAAACACTTTGAAAACGCTATGGAAAAGCTATGTATTGGCGTTGAAAAGCATAAAAACTCCTTCAAAAAGCACCAAAACGCTGACAGCAAAAGGCAGCGTTTTTGCGTTTTCTACCGCAGCCTTTAGTGTGAAAGAGACCTAAGGCCGACAGAATTTTATCTAAGCTCCACCCCCTCCACAAGCAGTCCCCTCCTGAGGCTAGAACAGGCATGGGCAATCTTGGCCCTCCAGCTGTTAAGGAACTACAAGTTCCACAATGCATTGCAGGAGTCTGACAGCCACAGTCATGACTCATAAAGGCAAATGCATCGTGGGACTTGTAGTTCCGTAACAGCTGGAGGGCCGAGTTTGCCCATGCCTGGGCTAGAATAATGGGGCTATCACAATGATGGGCATATACCAAAAATAACAGCGATCAGGACGCAGGTAAGGGTGGAACTCAGCAAAGCTGACGACTGTGGCCGTTTGTGTGGACTGGTGATAAAGACTCCAGGGCGTTCTTCCAGGTAACATGAATAAGATGCCAGGTAGAACAGGTTTTTTAGCTCACCAGGACCCGGATGTGACTTTAAAAAGCGTTTAATAACAGCTCAGATCGGTGCTGAAGACTTTAATGGAATCTGAGGAAGTGAAGAATGACCTCTCTCTCCAGTCTGCGCAGTAGAGTAATGTTAGTGTCAGGGAGAGTCAATAAATGCACTGTATATCATTCTAGGAGAGGGAAGTAGTCACTGACAGGCAACACTAATAAATACAAGCTACAGTATGCTGCAATACACAGCAAGGCATTAGCAGCTGCATGTATCTGGAACACCCAGTAATATCCATGCTGCATGCCAGACCACTTCCTCCCGAGCATGAATAAAACATGGGCGGCTCCTGCAGAGCCTACAGAGCGTTCTTTTGACTGGCGTGCTTGTGTAATGGATTGTGCAGGAACATGGTTCACACTGGGAATCAGGCTGCCGGCTTACACAGAGGATGTTAAAGGGAATCTGAAGTGAAAATAAACTTAGGATATAATGCATTATACAGTGGCTTCAAAAGTATTCGGCCCCCTTGAAGTTCTCCACATTTTGTCACATTACTGCCACAAACATGAATCAATTTTATTGGAATTCCACGTGAAAGACCAATACAAAGCGGTTTACAAGAGAGAAGTGGAACAAAAATCATACATGAATCCAAACATTTTTTTACAAATCAATAACAGGAATGTGCAGTGTGCGTAATTATTCAGCCCTCTGAGTCAATACTTTGTAGAACCACCTTTTGCTGCAATTACAGCTGCCAGTCTTTTAGGGTATGTCTCTACCAGCTTTGCACATCTAGAGACTGAAATCCTTGCCCATTCTTCTTTGCAAAACAGCTCCAGCTCAGTCAGATTAGATGGACAGCATTTGTGAACAGCAGTTTTCAGATCTTGCCACAGATTCTCGATTGGATTTAGATCTGGACTTTGGCTTGGCCATTCTAATGGCCCATACTCACGGGCAGCAAAAGTTGCCTGTCGCCAGCACACGTGAGCGTGTGGGCGACAGGCCGGCGACAGCTCCTCGCCAGGTCCCTCCGCGTACACACGCGGAAGAGGGACCAGCGGCGCGACGGAAGCTGTCGCCGACGTTCCTCCTCCCCCCGCCGGAAGCTCCGCATTCTCAATGGAGGTTGCTGTCGCTAGTCCGCGTACTCACGCGGACTAGCGACAGTTGCGGTGGAGGTGCGGCGGCGACTGTCGCTAGGCGATTGAAACTTTCAATCGCCTGGCGACATCAGCTGCGGGCGATAGTTTGGGGTGCGCGCTCGTGCGACGGCCCATACTCACGGGCGACCTGTTGCCGCAACACGCGCGTGCCGTATGGGCCATAACACTTGGATATGTTTTGTTTTAAACCATTCCATTGTTGCCCTGGCTTTATGTTTAGGGTTGTTGTCCTGCTGGAAGGTGAACCTCCGCCACAGTCTCAAGTCTTTTGCAGTCTCCAAGAGGTTTTCTTTTAAGATTGCTCTTTGTTTGGCTCCATCCATCTTCCCATCAACTCTGACCAGCTTCCCTGTCCCTGCTGAAGAGATGCACCCCCCGAGCATGATGCTGCCACCACCATATTTGACAGTGGGGATGGTGTGCTCAGAGTGATGTGCAGTGTTAGTTTTCCGCCACACATAGCGTTTTGCATTTTGCCCAAAACGTTCCATTTTGGTCTCATCTGACCAGAGCACCTTCTTCCACGTTTGCTGTGTCCCCCACATGGCTTGTGGCAAACTGCAAACGGGGCTTCTTATGCTTTTTTGTTAACAATGGCTTTCTTCTTGCCACTCTTCCATAAAGGCCAACTTTGTGCAGTGCACGACTAATAGTTGCCCTATGGACAGATTCCCCCACCTGAGCTGTAGATCTCTGCTGTAGTCACCATGGGCCTCTTGACTGCATTTCTGATCAGCGCTCTCCTTGTTCGGCCTGTGAGTTTAGGTGGATGGCCTTGTCTTGATAGGTTTACAGTTGTGCCATACTCCTTCCATTTCTGAATGATCGCTTGAACAGTGCTCCGTGGGATGTTCAAGGCTTTGGACATCTTTTTGCAGCCTAAGCTTGCTTTAAATTTCTCAATAACTTTATCCCTGACCTGTCTGGTGTGTTCTTTGGAGTTCATGGTGTTGTTGCTCCCAATATTCTCTTAGACAACCTCTGAGGCTGTCGCAGAGCAGCTGTATTTGTACTGACATTAGATTACACACAGATGCACTCTATTTAGCCATTAGCACTCATCAGGCAATGTCTATGGGCAACTGACTGCACTCAGAACAAAGGGGGCTGAATAATGAATTATGTACACCCCACTTTGCAGTTATTTATTTGTAAAACATGTTTGGAATCATGTATGATTTTTGTTCCATTTCTCACGTGTACACCACTTTGTGTTGGTCTTTCATGTGGAATTCCAATAAAATTGATTCATGTTTGTGGCAGTAATATGGCAAAATGTGGAAAACTTCAAGGGGGCCGAATACCTGTGCAACCCACTGTATGTGTAGTAAGTACAGCTAAGAAATAGAACATTAGTAGCAAAGAAAAGCGTCTCCTATCATTTCCAGTACAGGAAGCGTTCTGAAACTTCAGTTATCTATGCAAAAGAGCTTCTCTAAACTCTCCAACCCAACTTGGGTTGGAGAGTTCGGTCCTATTTTCTGAAGCATTTAAACATAAAAAAAACAGTGAAAAACAGCTTCTGATAAAGATTTACTGCAGAGGAGTTCAAAAGGTCATTAGCTCTGCTCTGTTACATAGTTTAAAATACAGAGTGTTTGCAAATGCAAATATGACAGAATGATCCAATGCTATAAAAAAAAATAAAAAAAAGCTATATAACAAAAAAAAAATATGAGACTTTTCTTTGCTGCTAATGTTCTATTCATTATCCATACTACACATACAATTCAGTAGATCATAAGCTTTTTTCCACTTCAGTGTCACGTTACATAGTTACATAGTTATTTTGGTTGAAAAAAGACATATGTCCATCGAGTTCAACCAGTATAAAGTACATCGAGTTCAACCAGTATAAAGTACAACACCAGCCTGCTCCCTCCCATATCCCTGTTGATCCAGAGGAAGGCGAAAAAACCCTTACAAGGCATGGTCCAATAAGCCCCTAAAGGGAAAAATTCCTTCCCGACTCCAGATGGCAATCAGATAAAATCCCTGGATCAACATCATTAGGCATTACCTAGTAATTGTAGCCATGGATGTCTTTCAACGCAAGGAAAGCATCTAAGCCCCCTTTAAACGCAGGTATAGAGTTTGCCATAACGACTTCCTGTGGCAATGCATTCCACATCTTAATCACTCTAACTGTAAAGAACCCTTTCCTAAATAAATGGCTAAAACGTTTTTCCTCCATGCGCAGATCATGTCCTCTAGTCCTTTGAGAAGGCCTAGGGACAAAAAGCTCATCCGCCAAGGTATTATATTGCCCTCTGATGTATTTCTACATGTTAATTAGATCCCCTCTAAGGCGTCTTTTCTCTAGACTAAATAAACCCAGTTTATCTTACCTTTCTTGATAAGTGAGACCTTCCATCCCACGTATCAATTTTGTTGCTCGTCTCTGCACCTGCTCTAAAACTGCAATATCTTTTTTGTAATGTGGTGCCCAGAACTGAATTCCATATTCCAGATGTGGCCTTACTAGAGAATATAGAAGCCGGTGCTGACTGGTGATCCTGTTCCTTCCCATCCTCAGCCAGCTGTCCTCATTTACCAGCGAGTGGAGGAAATAATTAACTGCTCTGCCTTCATGGCAAGCGGCATAACAACATGCTTCACCAGCCTCCAGACACCAGTGCCCACATGTCACTAGAACTGCTGCAAAAATAGCACATCAGAAAACGCACATCCAGGCAGAATTTCTTATCAAACCAGAGCTTCCACACTACTCCTAACAATCATACCCCCCCTCCCCCGATAAACACAGACACATACCCCCTACAGTAGCAACAGGTGTTTAAAGAGAATCTGTATTGTTAAAATCGCACAAAAGTAAACATACCAGTGCGTTAGGGGACATCTCCTATTACCCTCTGTCACAATTTCGCTGCTCCCCGCCGCATTAAAAGTAGTCAAAAACGGTTTTAAAAAGTTTGTTTATAAACAAACAAAATGGCCCCCAAAACAGGAAGTAGGTTGATGTACAGTATGTCCACACATAGAAAATACATCCATACACAAGCAGGCTGTATACAGCCTTCCTTTTGAATCTCAAGAGATAATTTGTGTGTTTCTTTCCCCTGCAGCTCTCATCCACTGAAGAGTGGCAGGCTGATTGTTTCTTCCTGCAGACAGCTCTGCCCGGTCTCTAATTCCTCAGCATGTGAAAGCCCAGCTCCTTTCACAACAGAGGATTTATCCATCGTGTAAAAGATAAGAGAGCAGAGAAAAGCTGGCTAATGTAAATAACACACACACACACACACACACACACACACACACACACACACACACACACACACACACACACACACACACACACGGGAATGTGCATAGAGGGGCCTGGAGGGGGGCGTGCATCACAGATCCACAACACTGAAGTTGGCAGCCTTCCAGACACAGGGTGGCAAGTCTGACAGGGGAAAGATGAGCTGATTTATTACAGAGACGGAGAGGTGATAGTAGAAAGTGCTGCAGTAAGCCAGAGCACATTATAATATGTTTAGGAACTTGTAGGATGGTAGAAAACAGGATGAAATTTTTGTTAGAGTCTCTTTAAAGCCTCATCTACACGAGGCGATCCGGCGGTTCGATTAGCCGCCGGATCGCCTCAGCCACATCCCCGCGTGTACCCGCCGCATCCCCGCGGATTCGATCCCCTGCTCGTCTCCGCCGGTGCCGCTTATCTTCCGCTTGTTTCCCTGCCATTGTCCCCTCATGGGGAACGAGCAGGGAATCGGCGGTGGCGAGATCTGACCTGTCGGATCTTATCAATCAAGCCGCATCAGCGGCTCGATTGATAATACACATCGGAGCGTCATCTACGCGTGTAGACCGAGCGTAAAGGATTAAAGGGAACCTGAAGTGAGAGGAATATGGAGGATACCATATTTATTTCCTTTTAAACAATACCAGTTGCCTGGCAACCCTGCTGATCTATTTGGCTGCAGTAGTGTCTGAATCACACATGAAACAATCTTGCAGCTTACTTGTTTGATACCTATAGCCCCCCCTTATGCTAGCCTCAGGAGGGGATTGTTTTTTTGAGGGGTGGAGCTTGGGTAACATTCTGTGGGGCTGTAGAACAAATAGAGGCCGTCGTAGTTGGTATAATCCATGTATCTGCAATTACCGATTATTCTGTATCTTGTACCAACTCTGTATTTCGTACATGGATTTTGTACCCCATGTTTGTTTCTTACTTTGTACAGCGCCATGGAATATGTTGGCGCTTTATAAACCAATAAGAATAATACCTATGGAGAAGGAATGGTCTGGATCACACCCGCTCTCACTAGGTCCCTCGTTCACCTCCGCTGAAGTCACACGCCTTTGAGTCTTCGGAAACACTCACATCCCAGAGTACTTCAGAAGATGGGAACATCTACACTGCGTATTCGGGAGCCCGGACTCGCGCCTGCACAGTACAGATCAGCTCATCTTCAGAAGTACTCAGGGCTGCAAATATTTCAAGAGGCTGCCCGAGGAGGGCCGAATATGTATTCCACCCTGCTGGTCCAAGAACTCCACCAGAGCCTGCCGCTGGAACAGCAGCACAGAGCGAGGAGGGGGAAGGCTGCATGGGATCCAGAGCATTCCCTCTACATAGGCAAGTATCTTTTTTTTTTTTTTTTTTTTTTTTTTTAGCTGTTTCAGATATATATTAAATAATACCAGCTGTCAGATCCTGCTGATCCTTCCGGCATCAGCAGTGCTTGAATCATACACCCAAAACAAGGATGCTGCTAAGTCTGACTCTCTATTATTGTTCAAAGTCTATGGATAAAAGTATTAAAGAAAGAGGATCAGCAGGATAGCCAGGCAATCTGCATTGTTTATAAGGAAATATATATGGCAACCTCAAGACAGCTCCACGCCAATCGGCATGGACGCGGCGGCAGCCCCAGGATCGCTCAACGCCAAGTGGTGTGAAGTCTTGGGGCGGGGTTTTGCAGGAGATCTCGCGCGCATCTCCACTTGAATGACGGGGCTCCGCTCCGTCATTTTCCCAGCGGTGAGAGACTGTTAGACGGCGAAACCACCATCTATTTACATTGTACAGCGCTGCGATCTACGGTGTGACACGACTTTCCCCTCTGGAGGCACAGGAGCAATCAGCTGTCATAGGCTGATGCATATGACAGCCGATCGCGGTGATTGGCTGGCGCGGGGGGGGGGGGGGGGGGGACATAATAAAAAAAAAGGTTAATTTGTAAAAAAAATAAATACATTTATATATATATTATATATAAAAACATGCCGGCAGGGATCAGAGCCCACTAACGGAAATCTCTGTTGGTGGGCAGAAAAGGGGGAGGGGGGGAATCACTTGTGTGCTGAGTTGTACGGCCCTGGAGCGAGCCCTTAAAGCTGCAGTTGGCTGAATTGTAAAAAAATACCCTGGTCACTAGGGGCGTGTAAGCCTACGGTCCTCATGTGGTTAAAATCAAGAGCAATCATTGAGGCGAGTGTTGGGAATGGAGAGGACTCCAGCTGGGCCAAAACTGTGGCAATGACATGTTGTGATTACCTCGCCTTTTCGCCTGGGCCACCATCTCCTCATACTCCTGCCTGTGCTTCTGGGCTTCCTCTGCTGGTTTGGCTGGAAGGTTTCTGCAGGCAATGGAATAATAACACCATTAGTTTGCACACAAGTTACCACCCTGATACAACATTAGGGCAGACTTGCCAAAACCAGTGAAAGGAAAACTGGAGCTCAACTGATACAAAACACATGCAAGACCGGAGCTGTCCCTCCAAGCAACCAACCAGAATCCCTGGCCTGGGCCTTTGCTCCATCACTGGGACCAGTTTCACTCCAATTTCCTCTGCATGGGTTTTGATAAATATGACCGGTTATGTTAACACAAATCACTACCAATTTCGTTCTGGTAAAATACAAGTAATCATCATAAATATTAAGAGGTTTTCATTTTTTTTATCTAGATTAGTTTTAAAACACATAGGTAGAAAGGTCTGTGAACACTGGATATTCCATTTACTCACAGCAAAGTTACCTTGCAGGAGGAACTCTTTGGTGACAAATGGCTGACTGGCTGTGAGTGGTCTTATGAGATCTGTGCAGGACAAGAGCCACAGTCAGAGTGGCCACTTTGTCGAATAAAAAAAAATATATACCAGTACTGTGTGTATCTGTGCACTCTGCGAAGATGCAAAGCCCCTACTTGTGTGAAACATGCCACCTTGTTGGGCGTTTAAAGAGGAACTCCAGTGAAAAGAACATAATGAACAAAAGTTCTTAATTATGTATAAATTATTTAGTCAGTGTTTGCCCATTGTAAAATCTTACCTTTCCCTGATTTACATTCTAACATTTATCATATGGTGACATTTTTACTGCGGATAGGCAATATCAGTGAAAGTAGTTGCTGCTTGCTTTTTTGGCAGATGGAAACAGCTGTTAATTCCCACAATGCAACAAGGCTCCCACAGTGTGATGTCAGCACTGTGGTCCTGACATCACACTGTGGGAGGGGTTTCACCACAATATCAGTTATACAGAACTCCCTGATGATCCGTTTGAGAAAACGAATATTTCTCATGGGAAAGGGGGTATCAGCTACTGATTGGGATGAAGTTCAATCCTTGGTCACGGCTCCGAAACCAGAGCTCAGACAAAGAAAGATTTATACATACCTGGGGCTTCCTCCAGCCCCATCTGCTTGGATCGCTCCCATGCCGCCGGCCTCTGATGTCTGCAGCTTCAGTATCGGGTCCCCGCACTTCCGTCAGTCGGCTGCAGTCTACGCAAGATAAGTGCGCTGTTTGTGTATCTCTCCAGCAGCTCCTGGAGAGATATGTAGAGGGCGCACTTCTCTTACGCCAGACTGGCTTCGACTGACGGAAGTGCGGGGACTCGGTTCCCGAAGCTGCGGGTGGATGGGGCTGGAGGAAGCCCCAGGTATGTATAAATCTTTCTTTGTCTGAGCTCTGGTACACTTTAAGCTAGTTTGGTGGCAGTCTCCAGTATTTAGAAAAGCTGCAGCACACAACTCCTACCCCCAACAATACTACGACACACATCTAACAGAAAGTATCTTCTTACTACAAAAAGAAGGCCAAATATACAGTGAAGGACTTACACTTGGGTTATAGTTAGAGAATCATGTTGGTCACCAAGCCATTTCAGAAGGCGCCATAATGGAGTTTACTATACAATAAACCCATCGCCTCACAAAACTTCAAGACTTGATCTGGCCATAAACTATGTGGCAGAGGACTCTACTGGCAAATGATCATAAAAGGATTCAAATCAAATTGAGCCCTAGGCAAGATAGCAGTTTTTTTTTTTGTTTTTTTTTTTTTTTAGCAAGATTGGGTGGGGGTAGGTATCCACCAGGCCTCTAGACTTTCTCAAAGCCAATGAAAATTGGATGCATTTATGCACCCCAAGCACTGATCCCTAGCCAATTCCCCATCCCATCAATAAAAAGGGCTGCCTCCTAATAATTTTTCAATTGATGTTTAAAGGACCACTGTCGTGTCTTAAAATTCCCAATAAATGTAAACACATACAAATAAGTAGTATGTTTTTTTCCAGAGTAAAATGAGCCATAGATTACTTTTCTCCTGTGGCGCTGTCACTTACAGCAAGTAGCAAAAATCTGACATTACCGACTTTTTCTAACCCTAACACACAATTAGTTACTCAATGACCAAGCTTGTGCGCTTTGCAGTCTTTGGCATCAATCATTTGCATTGAAATGAAACAAATCTGATTGGCTGTTTGTGGCTCCACCCCCTTTTCTGAATTTGAACCCCAGTCACCCAATGACTAACTGTACCAGGTTTGACGCTTGTGCCATTAACAGTGCAAGAATGGCAGCAATGAAATATTCTCCTTGAAAATCAATAGGTGAATTTTGATTGGCTTTTCTAGGCTCCACCCACTTTTCTGATTATTAATCCCAGTCACCCAGTGACCAACTGTGCAAAGTTTGAGAACCCTACCCTACCATTTTCCAGTGACATTTGTATTTGTCTCCGCCCACTTTTTGGTTATGGAGATAAAAAGTATCTTCTATGTTATTCCAGGTAATGTACTATGTGTGTGCCAAATATCATTCAAATCCATTCAGCCATTGTTGTGTGATAGAGTAACAAACATCCAAACTTTCACATTTATAATATTTGTAAGATAAGATACAGACACTTTTTCATTTCTTTTGATTAGATAATTTAGTTCGATTATTCCGTTAGATTGAATAAAAAGATTTTTCCAAAATGTCTGATCAGGTTTTTATAGAAAAAAAAAACGGGATAATAGTTCATTTTTCTTAATAGAAAAAAAAAAAAAAAGTTTTTTTCAACTTTCATTCCATTTGATCGTTTTGGTTGGAAAAAAAAAATGGGAAAATTAAACTTTTTTTATTGTACCGTGTAAAGGTACCATAAAGCAGCCCATACACTCAGCCGATTTTCTGGCCGACCGATCGATCGCGATCGATCGATCGATCGATCGATCGCAAATCGGTTGGCCAATCGACCGATCGACGGCCGATTTCGATCGATTTCGATGGATTTCCATCGAACTAGCAGGGTGGAAAATTTAGGTCGATCTGATGAGATTGCTTATCAGTTTGCATTGACCTTAATGGAAATCTGATGGCAAAAAAATGCCATCAGATCGAATTTCAACAGATTTCAAACTGAAATCTATTGGAATTCTATCCTGGTAAAAAATGTTCTAAAAACGCATCAGATAGATCATCAGATGCATTTCTTATCTGTCTGCTGCCAATCTGACGAGTGTATGGGCACCTTAAGAAAAAAAAAAAGATTTCTACAAAGATGCTGGCCACCCTCCCTGCTCGCTACACAGTTTTTTTGGCAATTGGACAGAGCAACTGCCATTCACTAAGTGCTTTTGAAAATTAAGAAAACCCCGCGAACCTCCCATGAGGACATAGGCTAGCCTAGTTCTGTCAGATTTCTACTACTTACTGTAAGTGACAGCAACATAGGAGAAACGTAATTTATGGCTCATATTACTCTGGGAGAAACTTACTTCTTATCTGTATAGGTTTACATATATTTTAAAATTTTAAGATTTTCGTGACAGTGGTCCTTTAAATTGGAACAGATTTACTGAGGCCCAAATTCATGTTTGTTTGTTATAGTTGAAGAGTGACCCAAATTTATAGATTAAAAAGCTCATAGCCTGTATAAAATGCAGGAATTTATCTCCTGCTTATTCCTGCAGGGCTTCCCTCTGCATTTAATGAAGAAATCTGATCCCCAAAAGAGAAGCCTCAATAATCATCTTATTGTTAGTTATGAACAAGTAGTGACATCCCATTACCTCTTCCAAACTGGTCCTGACAAGCTCTGGAGACTTCCGCATCATGCAATGTACTTGCCTCCCTTATGGTGCCCACACACGGTACAATGAAAATGTAAAATTTTCTCATTTATTAAACCAAAATGATCTAATCAAATGAAGGTTTAAAAAAATCCTTTTTTTCAATCAAGAAAAAAAAAAAAGAATTGATTATCCCATTTTTCCAATAAAAATCCGATCGGACATGTTGAAAATTATCTTTATATTCAATCTAATGGAATAATTGAACAAAATTATCTAATAAAAAAAAAATGGTACCATGTATGGGCACGATTAGTGCGGGTTTGGAAATCTGACCTTAGTTCGATTGACGCTGGTCGTACATTAGCCTCTTCTCCAGAAGTGAGAGGAATAAGGAGCAGCCAGATTAATTTCTGTTTACACAATACCAGTTGCCTGGCAGTCCTGCTGATCTTTCATGCATCAGTAGTGTCTGAACCACACACCTGAAACAAGCATGCAGCAAATCGCGTCAAACTGTAGTCAAACATCTGATCTACATGCTTGTAAAAGTATTAAGGACACATACACACATCAGACCATAGTCTTTGGAAAATGAAAGATCACAGACCAATCTTACCCCCTTCCATGTAGTATGAGAGCCATACCTACACAGTCTTTTCTATGGAGCTGAACTCCACATCAGAAAACAATCTTGGCAAGATGCTGCACACACAGATGCTGTACAGACACAAAAGATCAGTATCTGCAAAAGATCTGTTCCTGCCAAAGATCCATTCCTGCAAATTGCAATGATAGTCTATGGGATCTGCAGATCATCATACACACGATTTAACTGACATTCATCTGCAGATCAAGCAATCATCTGCAGATCTGAAAATCCATCCTGGTGGATCTGATCTGCAGATGAATGTCAGTTAAATCATGTGTGTATGATGATCTGCAGATCTCATAGACTATCATTGCATTTTGCAGGAATGGATCTTTGGCAGGAACAGATCTTTTGCAGATACTGATCTTTTGTGTCTGTACAGCATCTGTGTGTGCAGCATCTTGCCAAGATTGTTTTCTGATGTGGAGTTCAGCTCCATAGAAAAGACTGTGTAGGTATGGCTCTCATACTACATGGAAGGGGGTAAGATTGGTCTGTGATCTTTCATTTTCCAAAGACTATAGTCTGATGTGTGTATGAGCCTTAGAGGCAGAGGATCAGCAGGATGGCTAGGCCAGTGATCTGCAAACTTGGCTCTCCAGCTGTTAAGGAACTACAAGTCTCACAATGCATTTGCCTTTATAAATCATGACTGTGGCTGTCAGACTCCCGCAATGCATTGTGGGACTTGTAGTTCCGTAACAGCTGGAGAGCCAAGTTTGCAGATCACTGGGCTAGGCAATTGGACCATTTCCACTAGTTCTGCATCCAGATTCCTGGATATAGCACAAGATTTTCCCATACAATGGAAACAGGCCCATTGACATTCATTGGAGTCAGTGTTTCTGCATCCAGAATCTGTGTGTAGTGGAAACAAGCCCTAAGGGCTGGAACCCACAGGAGCGCTTTTGGCAGCGTTTTGGCAGCGCTGCGATACGCTAGCACTTTGCCAAAACGCTGGGCTAATGTTAATGGACGGGGCAACTTCCACAGGAGCGTTTGCGTTTCCCAGAAACGCAAACGCAGGACCTGCAGCATTTTGGGAGCGTTAGCGCTTCAATGTAAAGTATTGAAATGCTAGCGGAAACGCTCAGCAAAACCTAAACTGAGCGGTTTTGCTAGCGTTTTGCGGTTCAGCACACTAACAAAATTAAAAATAATTCACAGGACCAATCAGGATAAAAACGCAAAACGCAAAACGCTACGCACCCGCTGGGCAAAAAAATACACTGTTGCAAAAAGCGACCGAAAACGCGCATGAATCTGCTTGCAAACCGCTCAGACAAAACTCTAGCGGTAGCGTTTCGCGTTTGCGGTTTTCAGTGGGTTCCAGGCCTAAAAGAAAATAAATATGGCAGCCTCCACATCCCTCTCACTTCAGGTGTGCTTTATGGAGGAATCATTACTAAAGTAAAAGTTGGAAGAATGGCCGGGACACAGTCTTGTGAGATGCACTGCGAGGGGGAGGCTTTGCTGGCCTGTCACCCAACCTCCCTCTCATGTTAGTAGAGTGCCAAGGTTAGCCATCACTGGTCTAAAATAAGCTCAGTCACTGAGTGTTTACACAACACAAGGAAAACATTGGTGCCTTGAGTAGTTATTGTTATGCATTAATTTAGAGCTGATATTTTCTGTAGCCCTTTACAAAGTACACTGAATAATTCATGCCACTAACTAAGCTTTAATGTCTTACCAGTGAAGATTGTGAAATATGCATGCTTGGCTCAGGTGGCGGCATCATGCACTTTGCAATGGAAAGAAAAGGGGGAGGAGAGCAGGAATCCACTTGCAGCAGCAGAATACAATAACAAATAGCCAGAAAAATCCAGTGCAGACAACTGCTATTCCCCCCAGTGTGGATGGGGGAGCAGAGTTTAATGTAAAGGGAAACCAGAGCTGTGTGTATGAGCAGGGGGCTCCACCAAGTCACGGGCCAACCTCAATGTCTAGTGGCCACCTCCATCCCTTATAAAGTTCCCTGGTGTCTAGTGGTCCTCCTCCCTCCCCTATACAGTTCCCTGGTGTCTAATGCCTCTTCCCTGCCCTTCTCAGTTTCCAGGTGTTTAGTGGCCCCCTCCCTCCCACTATACACTTACCTGATGTCCAGTGCCCCCCCCACCCTATACAGTTCCCTGGTGTCTAGTGGCCCCCTTCCTGCCCTATACAATTCCCTGGTGTCCAGTGCCCCCCCTCCCTCCCCTATACAGTTCCCTGGTGTCTAGTGGCCCCCCTCCCTCCCCTATACAGTTCCCTGGTGTCTAGTGGCCCCCTTCCTGCCCTATACAATTCCCTGGTGTCCAGTGGCCCCCCTCCCTCCCCTATACAGTTCCCTGGTGTCTAGTGGCCCCCCTCCCTCCCCTATACAGTTCCCTGGTGTCTAGTGGCCCCCTTCCTGCCCTATACAATTCCCTGGTGTCCAGTGGCCTCCCTCCCTCCCCTATACAGTTCCCTGGTGTCGTGCAGCCCTCCTCTCTCCCCTATACAGTGCCCTGGTGTCTAATGCCTCTTCCCTGCCCTACTCAGTTCCCTGGTGTTTAGTGTTCATCCCTCCCCCATACGGTTTCCTGGTGTCTAGTGGCCCCCTTCCTACCCTCTACAGTTCCCGGGTGTCTAGTGAGCCCCTCCCTCCCCTGTACAGTTGCCTGATGTCTAGTGGCCTTCTTCCTGCCCTATACAGTTCCCTGGTGTTTAGTGGCCCTCTTCCATACAAGTTCACTGGTGTCTAGTGGCCTCCTCCATCCCCTATAAAGCTCCCTGGCACCCAGAGGCCCCCTCCCTCCCCTATTCAGTTCCCTGTTTTGTAGTGACCACCTTTCCTTCCCTATACAGTTCCCTAGTGTCTAGTGCTTTCCCCCTCCCTCACCCATATGGCTTTCCTGGTGATCTAGGGCTTTAATATAGCATCCCTGGTAGTCTAGACTTGAGAGGGCCAAACATAATGCAAGGTGGGGAAACCACTTGGTGGCCAAATTTGATGGTTCTGAGGGCCAGATTTGGCCCTCGGGCCAGAGTTTGACAAGTATGCAGTAGAGGCTTCCCATGTCCTCCTCGCCACTGCTTGCCGGGACCCTCCAGAACATCGAGGCCACGCTCCTCTTCAGGTACAAGTGCAGCAACAGAGCAAGCGTAGGGCAGGAGCAGTATGGCCATGCTCGTGCCTAAAGATGAGCATGGCCTATTTCTACTGGCAAGCCTTGGTCTGTAATCTTCTGGGGTCCGCGAGCGGCAACAGGGGGCCAGAGGATGGCGTGGCAAGCCTCTACAGAATCCAGAGGCTTCCCTCTTCTTAGGCAAGTATGTGTTTTCAAACCCGAGGTTTGCCTCAGGTACACTTTAAAGGGAACCAGAGATGAAGCACCCTTGTGTATTTTATCATATATATATCAGTAAGAACATTAGAGAAAACACTTACCATGCTCTCTGTTTCATCCTCACTGCTAAAAGTGTCTGTTATCAGCTGTGATAAGAATCCCGGACTGAGCATTCAGTCTGGCTTTGCAGGGAATAATTATAGCTGAGTCATTATATCAGAGCCACAAGGGGGCAGGCTTGGCCTTGAAAAGACACCAGAGAAGACAGACTCAGCTATAATCATTCCATAGCAAAGCCAGACTGAGTGCTCAGTAGGGGATTCTTATCAGAGGGTATAACAGTCAGATTAAAAAGAGAACAATGAAACAAAGAGCAGATTAGGTGTTTACTGTCATGTTCCCACTGATTTATAAGGTAAAATACAAAAGGGGGCTTCATCTCTGGTTCTCTTCAACCACTTCAGGTTCCAGGGTTTTTACCCCTTAAGGTTTCTGACAATTTTGCCATATGAGCTGTGTCACTTGATATAGCAATAACTTTTCATTGCCTATGCCATCAAAGTGATACATATATCATTTTTTTCAGGACATTGTAGGCTTTCTTTGAGTAATATTTTTTCCAAGTATTTTTTCTTTTCACAAGCACTTCATCAAGGGAAATTAGGCACAAACACGAAAATTTTGCATTTTTACATATTTTCCCCTTCCTAATTTTGTACATGACAAGTGCCACTGTTGTGAAACACCTCAAGGACAGCCACACGGAGCAGCAGAGCCACAATGACCAAATTATGCCAGATTTGCAAAGAGGATGAGGCCCTCTTGGATGATCTCTGTATCCAAGGACTCCTCAGACAAACAGGACTTAAAGCAGACCTGAACTCTGCTCTAAAATATAGCCGACAGACAGACATTTCTTTGTTACAGCTTATGGAGCTGCTGCAGTGTGGTTACTTCCTGGTTTGCTGGGAGCACAGAAAGGGTTTAACTCCTGTAACATACATATTAGCACTCAACTGGCAGACAGCTGGGAGCTCAAGTTGCTCACTGAGAAGGGAGAATTATTCAGGCTGCACTCTATATACACATGCAGGGTGGACAGTGGACACAGGGTGGATTTCTCTGTGTTCTCCTCCCCTGTGCAAGAGTTCAGGTGCACTTTAAAGGCGCTAGGTATTAACTTTAGCAGTGTGCCAAAAGCAATCCTCATAAATGTAAGTAGGTCGAGAGAAAGAAATGGCAATTGACTACCATTGATTTCCCAAGATAACGCCAGAATCACAGCTATCTGGCTATGCGCCTTCAAAATTACAAGGCACTCTGTGCATCCCTATTACCAGAACAATTTATGAAATGCTGCCTGATGTCTGCAGATCCTCTAGGGCAGCCTCGGACAGGAGTGACGAGCGTCATCCAATGATTAATCTGTGTCAGTTTGCATCCATACTGCTCTCTAGTGACAGACAGAGACCACACCCAACATTTTCATGCATGTGAGGAACTGTCTCTGACTGGAGGATTCAGCTTCCCTAGGACAAAGGGCACCTCCGACTGAGCCATGTTTCGCTGCAGCAATAACATCGTTATTACCGAGTAGGACAATATTTACATGAGATAAGCATGAGCACTTGAATGAAGTAATTAAGGTTAGAACAACACTGACATATGCCCATAAAGAACTGTAAAAATAGACATAGATCGAGCAATGATGAGCAGATTCGACCAAAAGACAAATCTCCCTCCAATAAAGTCTGATCAGAGAGAGATCTGTTGGCTGCCCATACACCGCAGACCGATTCCCAATCGATTTATGCATGAAATCTCTTGGGAGTCCGCTGCTGCTGCCCAGTGTGCAAATGTGCCTGTCCTGTCGTGTGCATTTATACATCTACAGAATCCCGCTGCTCCATTAGCACTATACACACCGCTGGTGTACAGCACACGGCGCATGTGTGATGTCACACGTGCCACTCTGGTGTGTATAGCTCTAATGGAAGAGCGGGGGATTCCAAAGACTGATGGGCACCGCATGGTGGGTGACAGGACAGGTAATGTAGAGATGCACAAACGGGGGGCACATTTATACACTGGGGGGGGGGGGGGGGGGCAGCGCTGCAGTGTTTCGTCACGTTTGTCCAGATATCGCACGCCATTAACCCCCACGCACCCGATCGACCACGACAGCCCGACACCTTGCAGCATGTCTGATTAATATCAAATCGGATGGTCGATCGGCCGCGAAGTTGAGAGGTGTATGGCCACCTTAGTGATGCTCAGACCAGAATCACCCTGCGATTCCGAATAAACACGCCACAGACACTGGCTCTTCTCATTATAGATGCCGCTCACATACACTTTAATTCATCTCAGTGAGCCAATTCTGGTCTAGTACATAAATCCATCAGAAATGCACACGCCATATTCTCCAGCAGTAATGTAAATGGCAGACAGCGGAGCCGATGTCAGTGATGGAAGACTAATGTTCTGTTCAGGGACCGGCACAGGCATCCCTGCGAATAGATGTATCGTCTCGCATTTACAGCATTTTCGGTAAAATAAGCAGATGTTGCCAAGCGGAACCCATTTATTTTATATTAATCGAAAAATTGTCACAGATGCTTCTTTTAAATGTCTCGTATTATTTAAAGTGGACCTGAACTCTTGCTCAGAACACAAGGAAAACACAGAGAAATGCACCCTGCGTGTATTTAGAGAGTTTAGCCTCCCACTCATCTGTGACTTATCCCAACTGTAATATGATGTCTCAGCCGGCTGCCTGGCAGAGCAGCTAATTTATAAACACAGGATGGTAACCCTAGCTCTGCTTCCATGAAAGCAGGAAGTATACACACTGCAGATTTATTGCAGGATTTCTATCAGCTGTAACAAAGAAGTGTTTTTCTTTAAAGGTTATTATGCTGTTGATTATTTTTTTAGAACAGAGTCCGGAGTTCAGGTCCGCTTTAAAGCTACCACACACTATCAGATGTATGGTCGCCGTTGTAAACAAATGAGCTTTCCTTCATCGAAAATCAATTTGGGAACATTGATTATTTTACCAGTAAATCAGATTTCAGCATAAAATCTTGTAAAATATGGATTGGAACGAACGCTGCCAGCGCTACCTTTGTAACTCTGTGCAGCACAAACCTATGGGGTAACTGACTGCGTGATGCTTTCTACCGCACTCAGTTGATTTAAAGAGACACTGAAGCGAAAAAAAAAATATGATCGAATGATTTGTATGTGTAGCACAGCTAAGTAATAAGACATTAGGAGCAGAGATAGAAGTCTAATATTGTTTCCAGTGCAGGAAGAGTTAAGAAACTCCAGTTATCTACGCAAAAGAGCCATTGTGCTCCACGACTTTCAAAGTCGCAGAGAACTCTGTCTTCTGAAGCTTATTATCTCAAGTATCTGTCACTGTATTTTCTTTTTCTCTGCAGAGGACAGGTCAAAAGTTCACTGGCCTGCTCTGTAAAATCATTTAGAATGCTGAGTAGTGTAAACTGCAATTATTAGAGAATGATGCAATGTTATAAAAAAACACTATACAACTAAAAATAAAAATATGAGAATATTTTCTTTGCTACTAATGTTCTAGTAATTATCCATACTACACAACCAATTCATTATATTATAATTTTTTTTCGCTTCGGTGTCTCTTTAAAAACAGTCAATATACTTCATGGTTTGATCAAAAATTGATCGACTGGTAAGGCTGTTTTGAACAGGTTTTTGTGCGATTTCGGGCTTAAATGAAATCAGACATTACATTTATTAAAAACATGTATAGTAGAGTCCCGGTTATCTGGAACTCAACTAACCAGCAGTCTTAACCAACCAGCACAAATCACCAGCAGTACTCACAGTGGCCAACTTCTTAGGCTGTTTGTAGGCTCTGCTGTGCTTAGAGACCGGCTTCCACGGCTCCTCCAAGGTTAATATACTTTCATTTACTGTATTTTAATATTTAGTACATAGCTCATGGTATGTATATAGAGTGGGCTATAGCACTGTATTAGCTAGACTTATTTTTTAACATTAAGTCTCAAGCAACCAGAAAGCACACTTATCCTGTATCAGACAATCCCCCGTCAGTGCCAGATAACGGAGACTCTACTGTAGTAGCATATGTCAGGCTATAAGAAGACAAAGTACATATCTACCTAGTTGTAAGGGCAATGCAGCCTGTATGAGATAATTCTTCCTCCAATAGCCACCCTCAACCATTTCAGGACCATAGGTTTATATTCCCCTAGTAACCAGGCTACAATTTCGGGCTCTACAGCTTTAAAAGCTTGCTGCAGAGCCATACCATGCAGCAACAAATTAACCCCCCCCCCCCTTTTCTGCCCACCAACAGCTTTCTGTTGGTGGGATCTGCTCGCTCCCCCAATGTTTATTTATTGGTGTATTGATTATTAATACAATTACCTATTTTTTTTTTATTTTCCCCCCCTCCCTGCCTCCCTTCCCCCGCCAGCCAATGACAGCGATCGGACGTCACAGGCATCAGCCTATGAGAGCCATTAGCTTCTCAACCTCCCAGGGGGACAGCCAAGTGACAAGGCTGCCGTAGATCGCAGTGCTGTACAATGTAAATAGATGGCGGTTTCACCGTCTAACAGTCTCGTAGCGGCGATCGCTGCTGGGAGACTGATGACGGGGCGGAGGTCCATCATTCAAGCAGAGATACGCACGCATCAGCGCTTGCGATCTCCTGCAAAACACGCCCCCAGGACAATTGGCATTGCGTGGTACCGGGGGAGCCGCCGCGTTCACGCCAATTGGCGTGACGCGGTCATATAGTGGTTAAAACTAATCTGAAATCCGAATCATATTAAGGCAGCCATGTTAATTTCCTTATAAACAAAATCAGTTCTCTGGCAGTCCTGCTGCACCCTACTCTTTGGCTGCAGTAGTGTCTGAATCACACGCCTGACAAGCATGGGGCTCATCGGGTCAAACTTGGGTCAAAGCACCAGATCCGCATTCTTGTTCCGAGTCTATGGCTAAAAGAATTAGAGGCAGAGGATCAGACAGTCTGCCATGTAATTTGCATTGTTTAAAAGAAAATGAATATGGCAGACTCCATATCATATGCTTTAGAAAGGAGGTCTTGCTGCATTTTTTGCTGTTCAGTAATAAAAGTACCAAGCGAGAATAGTTCAAGTGTAAACAACCAATAAGAAGTTCTCTTCTATTCATGTGACTTCATTAAACGGAGATCAGAATGAAGTGCAGCGCTGGGGTGTGGTGGGGTTGGGGGAATAATGTAAACTTGTATTCGCCCCATCGGGTTCTATAACCATGGGCATAGTGGTTAGCACTCTCGCCTTGCAGCGCTGGGTCCCCGGTTTGAATCCCAGCCAGGTCAACATCTGCAAGGAGTTTGTATGTTCTCCCCGTGTCTGAGTAGGTTTCCTCCGGGCACTCCATTTTCCTCCCACATCCCAAAAACATACAGATAAGTTAATTGGCTTCCCCCTAAAATTGGCCCTAGACTAGAATAGAGGCGATGTGCCTGGATATATATGTTTTTTTTTTCTTGTTACTGACCCCTGTGGCTAGGGTTTTTATTCAGTGCACTCCCTCCTTCCCCTGTATGTGTTTGTCAGCATGCACACAGCTTATGCTAGTGTATGTGCATGGTGCACATGGATACATTACGTTAGCTCCCTTGTGCGATTGGTAAGATGCACTATCTGTCCCAAGAGAGGATGTCGGGATGTGTGCTCCTAATCCATTGATAGGTTTGATGCAATGAATGTTTACATGTCTGCACTATGCATGTTACAGGGCCAGAGTTAGGACACCTATGTTTACCTGGGTACTTCTAAGCAGTATAGGTAACTAAGCATAAGAATGCATTCTTCTGTGAACTAAAACCCCGGCTTTTAATTTAGCTGTAGGAATAACAGTGGTGCCTGGATGAGTGAATCTGTGAATTCATTCGTTTGAACATTTGCATGCGAGCGTGCGAAGGGTTAATAGATTTTTTGGTTTTTTTTTTTAGAATAGACATTTGACTATAGTAGGGACTAGATTGTGAGCTCTTCCGAGGGACAGTCAGTGATAAGACTGTGTATATTCTGTAAAGCACTGCGGAAGATGTCTGTGCTATATAAATACTAAATAATAATATAATAATAACTACATCCCTACTTGTAAAGGTGGTCTGAGGAGCTGAAGGAAATCACACAAAGAGAACTGCAAAAGATGCCAGAGCTAAGCCAAATGGCCCCAATTCTGCAGGTGGCCGTGCATTACACCACAACATATGGCCAAAAAAATTGAGACTCTAATCATTCCACGTGCTATCTGAACGGAAAAAAAAGAAAACTTTTGGTTGAAGTTTGAATAACTACCAACATTCTCCAACTTCCACCTTCAAATCACTCAGCTTTCAACAACCGGCTGGCTGTGACAGCTGCCACGCTGGACAGAACATGAATACTGTATACTCACGCGGGTCGGTCTTCCAGTATAAGCGCTGTAGTGGACAGGGGCTCAAACACCAGGTTCTTCCTCACATTCTGCTTTGGAGAAGGGGACTTTGGAGCTCGTCCTATCCTCTCTTCATATTCCTGAGGAGCAGAGGAACATGCAGGTTATAGATATGGCTGAAGGATAATGCTGGTTCAGTAAGAAGATACACAGATATGACAATACTCGCTATGTGCCACAATGCATGCTGCATTCTCACTGTCATGATATTGCAGCTAGTTATGATGTTGGGATAATATGCCGAACACAGAAGCCATATTTTCCCATTTTTATGTCTGCTGTGTACTACTGTATCATATGTGTATGTCTGCTAGCCAGTCTGGCTTTGGAGGTATTGGCAGCTAGCTTCATGGAAACTGTTAATGTGATTGTGTGTGTGTCAATAGACATATATTTGCATTAAATTCCTCTGGAAGCAGGGAGCTTGGACATTAGCATACAGTTCCTCTGGACAGCCAGGAACAGGTAATTAGGTAATGATTCCCTTTGAAATCTCTGAAAGATCAAAAAACGAATACAGGAAAGCTTTGAAGTTTGCATATCAAAGAAAGGATATGACCAGATGTCACCATCTGGGAAATTGCGTTAGTTTTGGGGACGGAACATTACATGCCCCAGGCTACCCAGAGGACCATATAAACTTAGCCTGGGACAGTCACAGATTATCTTCTCTTGGAGGTAGCGCATAGCTAGGGAGGATCCCGAGCGAATCGGAAACGGCATTCTCCCCCCAACCACGTTCTAATTTACGCTGGTAATGTTATTTCCCTTTTATTTTTGCAACTTGTCTTGTGTGTATCCTTGTAAACTTTTTATTTTGTAACTTTTTACTTTGTTTTCGTAAATCTGTTGTATATATTATTTTCTGCATTGTTCCACTTTTTTCCTGGAATATTAAATAGTTATTGAATAAGTTTGACTTATGCTGTACTAAACTAACACTCATATCCTAGTAGAGGAGACTGAAGTTTAATGGTGTATAAGTACATGCCTGATTATATGATTGAGTAACACTACCGTATAAGATTGTAATTGCATTGTGTGTATGGGGCACTTTCGCGCTCGACAGCAGAATGGGAAGTCTTGGAGTGGCTAACAGTATCGTTCGGAACGACTGTTTGTGGTTTTTCTTCACTACAGTGTAAGATTGCATGTGTGTGTGTGTGTGTGTGTGTGTGTGTGTGTGTGTGTGTGTGTGTGTGTGTGTGTGTGTGTGTGTGTGTGTGTGTGTGTGTGTGTGTGTGTGTGTGCATGGCGTTCCCGTATTCGGCCTAAAGCGCAAAGCTGACCCGAATACGAAAACGCGGATTGCGTGCTGAGCACTCGACAGCAGAGTGGACGTGTCTAGCAACAGCTAGTGGTGGCAGTGAGAAGTGTTTGAGGGGTCACAGCCTTGTGGTAGCTCGACTAAGGCTGCTTCCCATCTCGATCTGGTCAAACCCGCAGTCGGGAACCGTATACGCAGGCGTCCCGCGGGCCGGTTCCTGACACTCACTACTAACAATAAGTCTTTCTAACTCTGCTATATGCAAATACGACCCAGACAAGGGCTACAATTCTGACGGAATCATCCAGAAATCTACTGACCCAAGATACACGGTTGGTCAATTTTTAATGATAATTTAAAAGACATCACCACAATTAGCTTGCTTGGCCCCTGTGGAAGCGGCTGAATAACTGAGAAACGTACATCAGGCACACTGGAAAGTTGTAAGGATACTGATCAAGAAGGTTTGCATTTGGATATGTGATTTCATCCAGACTGCACACGAGGCACAACTCATTTCAACCCCACTGAAATCCACCATAGGCCTCCCCTTACCCCCTTTCCTTTACTCCTTTAAGGTAAAATATAGACCAAAGCAACACTAAAGGCTCAATCACTCAGTCTGTGGTGTCCATAATTATGTACAAGTGTATTAGGGCGGAGCAGTGAGGATGAGCACTGTACAGACAATGCCTCCCCCTGATTGCCATGGAGCGTGAAAGAGGCATAAGGGGTCAGCGCATGAGTGAGTGGTGTCTGGTGGGGCAGGTAAGTATAAGCAGAATGGGCTTATTTGTGGCTTAAGGTTTTGATGTGTCAGATCACTAAATGACTGTGGGCAGCTATACACAAATGACAAATGACTGTGGGCAGCTTCCCCCACAACGTAGACTCTCAGTGAGACAGACACAAACGTCTTTCTCTGCAGAAGATCATCTATATCCTGTCTGTGAGGACCATCTAGTCTGCCTGCTACATTCCCCTCTTCCGGTGATGTGTCTGATCGGGCTGCCTGTAAATTTACGCTGCCCCGCATACGCAGTAGGAGCCTGTGCTGCCACATTTCCTATTTAATTATGCTGCCAGCCTTAAACACCAAATATCTCCGTTTCCACATCTCCTATACTCCCCAAATTTTCAGGGTAGGGAGGGGACCACCCAAACGACCTCTGAGCCAAATTGCCCCTGTAATCTACCTCTGGAACCAGCGAGGCTCAGGGGCTACAATTTGCCACCACAGAGGTAGTTGGGAGGGGGGGGGGGGAAGGCAGCTTCCAGGCATCACGGTCAGACATTACACCAGCACACACCATCCCCTACCCTTGTGCTCATTCATACAGGCAATGTCGTCATTGTGTGTGACACATTCCAAGGCTGCTAGGCTGTCCATCCAATGCCTAGGCACCAATCACAAGGGAGGATACAGTGTCCCACAGGGGACAAATACTGTACACCAATGTGCCTGCAGTACACCATATGCAGATAAAATCCCAAATTTTTTGTGGTACATCCAAAAGACAACTGCCAGCCTCTGTACTTGTTGCTACTTGTGCTTGTCCACTACTTACAAACGACTGCAGTTACAACGTTTCAGAGATACAAGCAAAGTTGCCCTTATGTACTAAACATACAAAACAGTTTTCATAAAATATTTTTGCTGTTAACTGTTACAGTATTGTATAAATCTGTTATAAGTAGTTTAAAACACTTGTTGAAAATAACCAAAAAAACACAGTTTATAGTCTATGTCCAAACCCAGAGATGTCCGAAAGTAAATCATTTATCCACATTTCACCATGTTTAACACAATACCCAACTTACAAACAAGCAAAGACAGTTAACCCTTTGCACACTCTTCATGCAAATGTTCATACAAATGCATTCACAGGAATCAATCATCCAGGAACCACTGCTATCCCTGAAGCTAAATGAAAGCCGGGGTCTTGGTACAAAAGAATACATTATCTTGGGTAGTCAACTACACCATGCAGAGTTACCTCAGATTTGTAGGTGTGCTAACCCTGGCCCTGTAACATGCATAGTGCAGACATGCAAACATTCATTGCATTAAACCTATGTAAAGATTAGAGGTACATATCCCAACGTCCTCTCCTGGGCCAGCCGCCCTGAGCCAGCATCATCACAAAGAGATCCTCCGGTTCCCCGCAACGCCCTACTTTTGTTCTCATGTGCGGCCCCAGTCTGCGCACCTCCTGATCGCGCTCCCAAGGACGGGAGAGCTCTGCGCATGCGCAGTATGCAAAAATCTCTACTGCACATGTGCAGAACAATCCCGGTGTCAGGAGTTTGATCGAGGACATGCACGGCTGTGCATTCGCAGTGCCCATTGACTCACTCAGTGGGCCGGCTGGAAGAGGATCGCTGCAGGGTACTGGAGGATCACTTAGTGACAGTGCGGGCACAGGGCAGCTGCAGGGGGCTGGTAGAAGCCCCAGGTAAGTTAAAATGATTTTTTAATTTTTGATTTAGGTTTCCTTTAAATGCCTTAACTTGAGGTGATGTGCCGGGTTTTATGTGGTTTTTTTTATTGAAACTTACAAACAAATCTCCCGGAACGGACCTGGTTTGTAAGTAGGGGATCGGCTGTAGTTGCAGCAAGTCTATCCAAGCATGCAATTAGAGATGGGAGAAAACCCTGGCAATTCAGTAAATCCACTCATTCTTTATTACTAGAGTTGTTCAGTGCAAAAACATCAATCCGCTAATGTGCCAATACGTAGACGTGTCAAAGGAATACATAGCTAAGGGTGCCAGTCTGTGAGTGGCGGAAGTTATAGAGTGTCTGTGATGTCCCGCTACTCTGCCAGAGTCCCTACAGGGCTACACAAATCCAGGATAGGAGAACCCACAAGCAGAACAGTGAGTTTAGTGGTAAAGACAGGGCTGTGGATTCTGAGCAATTTTTGGGTCCCTGGAGTCGGTGGTTTTTAAAAACTGAGGTGTTGGAGTCGGATGATTTGTGTACCAACTCTACAGCCCTGGTAAGTATTCGGGCTAGGTACACACAAAACAATACAGATCGATTATTTACAACACGTCCTGATTTCTGATCAATGAACTATAGAAGTTAACTTCTATAGTTCATTGAAAATTGATCGGACTTGTCAATAATCGGTTTGACAGTAAATCTGGCAGAAAAATTGTACTGTGTGTACCTAGTATTAGACTAAAGCTGGCCACTAACGGTCCAATTTCTAGCGAAAAATCGTTCGAGCGATCAGAAATTCGGATCGGATTGGTTGTAAATAATCTCCATTGGTGGACACAATCGATTATGAACGAGTGAAAAAAATGTCGCCCGAATGAATTTTCGTCGAACGAAAATTTGGATTTTCTTGGTGGTCGTAATAGATAGGAAGCAATGATTGGTTAGTTGATGGTTTAGTGAACGATTTTTCATCCGATCAGAATTTCTGATCGCTCGAACGATTTTTCGCTAGAAATTGGACCGTTAGTGGCCACCTTAAGGAGTCGGAGTTGGAGCAATTTTGGGTGCCTGGATTTGGAGTTGGTGGTTTCATAAACGGAGGAGTCGGATGATTTTTGTACCCACTCCACAGCCCTGGGTAAAGAACTACTAAAGATGTGAAGACAAGCTACCATAAGCAAATCTCACTAACAGAGTTTCCAAAATCAATGAGAAGCCAGCGGAAAACTGACCCCAACCTCACCACCAAAAACCAAAAAGTGTGCTTTGGGTGGAGACGTCCCTTTAAAAAAGATTTAATACATTTTATCTTAACTATTCTGACTAATTCAAAACCAGTCATGCAACAATATAGTGTGAGGGGGGTATAAACACTATTAAAAAAATAAGCCTTTGAAAACTCCCTCTGATCAGCCTATCCCTAGCCTTTATCGTTACTCATTCATAGTTAAACATTACTCAGCTACCGCTCCAGCTAACATCCACATTAAAGAAAAAAAAAATACAACGATACCCCACTGACCTGCTGATGACAACTTTTCTTTATTAGCTGCGCTAGCACAAAATATGTGCCGATAATGCAGTTCTGAAAGGCAGCCTAGCAAACAATTATTCAAAGCAGCAGCAAACTCATTGTATTTATCCATCCCCTGCCTGGCTGCGGTGATGGAAATCACATCGGGGATGATTCAACACAATATAAAGGCAATGAAACATCAAATAAACCGGCAAGGGCAATACACACGAGTGCCCTGTATACCTGAAGGATGCGTCTATCGCGCCCATAGCAGATGTGAGCTAAATGACTGGACTAATGTACCCATTTACTGCAAATGATCTCAGCATTAGCAATATGGATTCTTACCATGACTATATACATAATAAAAATACAATAAAGTGATGCAAACAAGTCTAAGAACAGAACAAAGGATAAAATAGGCACATATTTAAATTTGTTTAGCAAAACAATTAAAACAGAGCAGTCAAGTAATATGTGCACTGAAAAAGCAAAGAGGGCAAGGATGGAAGATAAGAGTGAAATTTGCCCAGATGTGGGGGTTTTCTAAGGATCTGCGCTCTGCAAGGTCACCTGGAGGAAGAAGGGGATCCGGCAGTTTGCAAGGCACGCCTGGTGTGTGTGTTGTCCCATGGTAAAGGTTCCTGCTAGTGAGGGAGTGAGTAGTGTGTATAGCAGATGGGCTGCCTGGTGATGCTGCACATTTGGTGGTACTCACCATGAAAGCTGCAGTTCCTCAGAGACACAGAATCAGCTGCTCCATGCTGCATCACCTCAGAGCCCAGGCTGGCTGCAGAGTACCAGCTCACAGCAGGGGGAGTCCAGCACACACCATGCCCGCAGGATGCCGGCGGGCGGCCCCTCAGAGGGCCATCATGTGCATCTCTGCTGTCAGCTGCTTTCTTCAAGGACCACAGAGGGCTGGGACATGGCAGGGATGGCTGCATCAGCCATTCCAATCAGCTGCAGATGGAATACACCCAATCAACACGCTCCGGTCTCTGCTCTCATGCCTTGCTACAGGGCGTAATGAGAGCAGCATCAGTGAGCAGGCTGTGTCTCTCCTGGGCTCAGGTTTCCATACAGAGGCACAGGAACCCCTCCCAAGATCATGTGTAGCTTCTGCCAGCCCTGCTGCATAATGCACATGGAGAGGAAAACACTTGTGTAATCTCCGTCATAAGTCTGCCATGTGATAACCCTGGTAGATACTGTAGAGCAGGGTTATTACAGCATTATTACAGCATGTAACCCCTTGACACATACATGTTGCTTAATACTTCATAATTGTGTATGGATGCTTTTCAAGCATTTCTTTGATGCTTTTAACAAATTATAAATATTTATTCAGGTTCATTTATGTCTGCTTTATCATTTTATTTTATTTTTATCTCAAAACATAATACATTATGGTCTTCAAAGGGACCCTGAACAGACCATTTAAACGCAAATCTTAACCTACCTGGGGCTTCCTCCAGCCCCCCATAGACCTCAGGGTCCCTTGGTGTCCTTTGGGTCACTTCCATAGTCCCGCTGGCAGCCCCGTTAGTAAGGCGACTTCAGGCAAAATCGTGTGCATGTGTGGCCTGTCCACGCAACCGACTCGATTCTCGAAAGTCTGAACTGTGTAACCCTGAACACTTACAGCATGCGCCGCATGATCGAGTCGGGTGCGTGGATGGGCCATGAATGCACAGTTGTGCACCATTTCACTTGTAGTCTCTTTTATTCCTCACATTCACTCTCTAACCAACTCCTGTCATCTCCAACTCAAAAACATATCTGGCATCCGACCTTTACTCACACAGGAGTCTATTAAAATGTTAATACATGCTCTTCTAATATCATGTCTGGACTATTGCAATATATTGCTTTGAGAACTACCAACTAACAATGAATAATAGGTAGCAACAGAGGCGCCAAATTAGAATAAAATGGTTAAAAACCGTTTAAAAGGAGGGGGTAGGTGGACACCACCCTCAGGTATATAATGGCCAGCCAATGAGTCGTAAACAGACAATAAAATTTATTACAAGCTCTCCAAGTATGCAACACGTTTCACGGGTCAACCGCCCGCTTCATCAGGCAATCAAAGTTTGGAGGTACACAGTGCTGTATCAAACTCTGGGTCAAGCGCCTACTGTAAGAGTCAGATGCGTCTGGTACGCTACATATAGTATGTATAGTAACAGACTGGCACTGCTCCAATTTGTACTGAACTAGTCTCCCTCTTTTTTCTCACTCTTCCTCTATGGCCTGCTCTGTCAAGTTCTTCATTGACTGCCAATTAACCAGAGGATCCATTTCTAAAGCCCCATCTACACGATACGATTCTTTGTACGATTCTATTTACGATCCAATTAAATCAGACATGTCCGATCAGGATTCGATTAAATTTGATTTGCCATTGGAAAACAATGGCAAATCGAATTGAATCCCAATCGGACATGTCGGATTTAATCGGATTGTAAATAGAATCGTAATTGAACCGTACAAAGAATCGTATCGTGTAGATGGGGCTTAACTCTTAACCCTAACCTACAAAGCTCTCCACAATCTCTCCCCCCCTTACATCTCCTCACTAGTTTCCAGATGCCAACCCAATCAGTGTTTCAGATCTGCACAATACCTTCTTTTATCCTCCTCTAGAAGCACCTCCTTGCATTCACGTATACAAGATTTCTCATGTGCCTCACCCTTCCTCTGAAAACCCCTTTTCAAAATACATCTGTACTCTCCAGCTTTGGAAATGTTTAAGCACTCCCCCAAAACTCACTTTTTCTGACAAGCATATGCCCTAACTTAGGAATATGTTGGCGCTTTATAAATTAATTGTTATTAATTGCTGCATTTACCAATTATAACAATGATTGTCTTTGCATAACAAATACTGGAGATAGAGAAACACCATGGCATTTTTTTTTTTTAGCATGGGGTAGGGCCACTTACCGTAAGCCTGTGGCCCCCTGGCCTATGGAAAGATGTCGGGGGGTAAAGACACAGCAGGTAATTATAACTTGCTATAAGTAGAGGACCTGTTGAATGTATGAAGGTGGCTATACACGGATAGATTTGCAGCAGATTTGACCATCAGATAGATTCCAGTCAGATGTCCGTCAGGAATCTAACAGGAATCTATTTGATGTGTGCCACACACCAGGAACAGATTTTCAGTAGATTTCACAATGAAATCTATTGAATATCGATCAAACTGCATTATTGCACCATTTGATCCAATGCAACTCTATGGGCCATCGATCAGCTGCCAGCAGCCGATCGACCTAGATTTGCCGTACGGACCGATCTAGAAAATCGATCGAAATCTGCCGGAAATTGATCGGTTGATCGATCATGCCTTCTACTGCACCGATGTCTAGCCGATGCGATCAGAGCAGTCGAATTGGCCGTTGATCAATGGCTGAAACTAACCAGTGTAGGGGTCCCTTTACATAGACTGGAGTGCCACTTTAACAATCACTGTTAGGTATTAGGAAAATATGATGACTTCAGAATCAGCTGAAGCAAATATGCAACAGATGGCGCATTAGTAACACTACTGACTAGATAGGGAAGAATTATATAAGGTTTGGCATTCACCTGTATGCAGGTATAGTAGCAGAATTTTAGTTGTGTTTAAGCAAGTCTGCAACTTCTGTGGATCTATTTATAAGTCTCTTGTCTAGAGACCTTTCCAGCTCACATCTGCTGATGCTGTCTTAAAAATTATCTCTGCTTGAATTATTAACCTGCTATATGATGTATCCTGCTGTACATTGAATTGTGGAAAAGCTTTTATCACGAGAATGGCACAACCCAGATCAAAGGCTATTATATAGTCACGAAAGAGCACTTGTCATTTGCAACTAGCCAGATGCGGGCTTTACCAACCTGCATTTATAAATACCCTTTCAATATATAGTCTCACATATATTTCAAGAATAGATGGTTTTCAGTCAATTGAACTCTGGCCTTGCAGCGCTGGGTCCCCAGTTAAAATCATGGCCAATACACTATTTGCACGGTGTTTGCATACCACCCATTTTTGCATGAGTTTCTTCCAGGAACTCTGGTTTCCTCCCTCATTCCAAAAGTTAAACAAAAGTTTGCTTTCCTAAAACAGAAAGAATTTGCGATAATTCAGGTTGGAGTGAGCTTGAGATGTCTCCCAGAGCAACACTGCTGAATATATGCAAATTAACCATTGTACCCTTAGAAGCTAAACACACCTCCAGAACCGCTGGAATGCAATGATGTGTCAGCTTGTTAATTTGTACAGAGCCATAATAATCCAACATGCATACAGACTGTTTCGGATTGTTTGATCCTCATCAGTGCATGGCATGGATTAATTTGGCTCTATGGAGTAGGGCTTGTGAATCCGAGAGGCACAGACTAACCAGCAAATTCTTTCTGTTTTAGGAAAGCAAACTTTTGTTTTTCTTAACATCTTAGTAAGGGGGCTTTTAGGACCATTGTAGTCCCTTACACACTCCAATGAGTTCTGGGTCACCATGAGCTTGCTGGTTAGTCTGTGCCATTCCAAAAGATACAGATACGTTAACTGGCATCCCTTAATTGGCTTTAGACTATGACAGAAACACATGACTGTGGTAAGGATCAGATTGTGAGCTCCTCTGAGGACATTGACAAGACTTTATACTCCGTATAGGGCTGGGGAAAATGCCAGCACTATATAAATACTTAATAAATAAAAATTTAAAAGAAGGTTTTAAACCAGTAGTTCCCAATCCTTTACAGGTCTCTATGCAATATGGGAGGAGGCACCCTAATAGTGATACAATGGGAACTCAATGGTGGATGACCAAGGTAGTTATTAAATGCTTTCTTTGCTTCTGTCTTCACAAAGGAAACAGCACTGTTGCAAATTACAGAGGCAGAAGAGTCTCAATCTTCTAACTGTAATATTAAATACTTAACGCAGGAAGAAGTGAAGGCAAGACTAAATAAATTAAAAATAGACAAGGCACCTGGCCCGGATGGCATGCATCCTCGGGTCTTAAGGGAATTAAGTTCAGTTATAGCTAAACCCCTTTATCTTATCTTTTGTGACTCTCTTGCAACTGGCAGAATCCCAGTGGATTGGCGTACAGCCCACGTTTTCCCATTATTTAAGAAGGGCAAAAAATCAGATCCAGGAAATTATAGACCTGTAAGCTTAACATCAGTTGTATGCAAACTATTTGAGGGGTTACTAAGAGATACTATACATGACTTCATAGTAGAAAATAATCTTATTTCTCAGCATCAACATGGGTTTACTAAAGACAGGTCCTGTTTGACTAACATGCTCAGCTTTTATGAGGTAGTGAATGCTAATATGGATATTGGGAATGCTGTAGATGTGATATACTTGGACTTTGCAAAGGCCTTCGACACTGTTCCCCACAAAAGTCTGGTGCAAAAGTTGAGGATGCAAGGACTGGGGAAGAGTCTGTGTGCTTGGATAGGGAACTGGCTAATGGACAGAAAACAGAGTTGTGGTCAATGGATCGTACTCAAATTGGGAGACTATTAGTAGTGTGGTCCCACAGGGGTCTGTACTGGGTCCAGTGCTCTTCAATTTATTTATTAATGACCTAGTAGATGTAGTAGTGAGCAATGTTGCTATTTTTGCAGGATGATACAAAATTGTGCAGAATCATCAACTCTCAGGAAGATAGTGTCATATTGCAACGGGATCTGGATAGGATGGCTATATGGGCACATACATGGCAGATGAAATTCAATGTTGAAAAATGTAAAGTCCTGCATTTTGGTCGTACCAATGGTCTAGCACCATACAAAATAAATGGGATACAGTTGGGGACATCAAACTTGGAGAAGGACTTAGGAGTACTCATCCACAACAAGTTAAATAATCATACTCAATGCCAAGCCGCTGCAGCTAAAGCTAACAAAATTTTGGGATGCATTAAAAGAGAAATAAAAACTCGAGATGCTAGCATAATATTGCCCCTGTTTAACTCTCTAGTAAGGCCACATCTGGAATATGGAATTCAGTTCTGGGCACCACATTACAAAAAAGAAATTGCAGTATTAGAGCAGGTGCAGAGACAAGCAACAAAATTGATACGTGGGATTGAAGGTCTCGCTTACCAAGAAAGGTTAGATAAACTGGGTTTATTTAGTCTAGAGAAAAGACGCCTTAGAGGAGATCTAATTAACATGTATAAATACATCAGAGGGCAATAGAATAGCTTGGCGGATGAGCTTTTTGTCCCTAGGCCTTCTCAAAGGACTAGAGGACATGATCTGCGCATGGAGGAAAAACGTTTTAGCCATTTATTTAGGAAAGGGTTCTTTACAGTAAGAGTGATTAAGATGTGGAATGCATTGCCACAGGAAGTCGTTATGGCAAACTCTATACCTGCATTTAAAGGGGGCTTAGATGCTTTCCTTGCGTTGAAAGACATCCATGGCTACAATTACTAGGTTATGCCTAATGATGTTGATCCAGGGATTTTATCTGATTGCCATCTGGAGTCGGGAAGGAATTTTTCCCTCTTGGGGCTAATTGGACCATGCCTTGTAAGGGTTTTTTCACCTTCCTCTGGATCAACAGGGATATGTGAGGGAGCAAGCTGGTGTTGTACTTTGTACTGGTTGAACTCGATGGACATATGTCTTTTTTTCAACCAAAATAACTATGGCCTCAATTCACGGAGCATTATCAAACGTTTATCAAACACTTTATCAAACGTTTGATAATTTACCTCATGGGTAAAATCTCACTAAGGTGTTATATATTTGTTGAACATTTTATCGGTAAAACATTCGATAAATATATAACACCTTAGTGAATTCAAAATTAGATTTTACCCATGAGGTAATTTATCAAACGTTTATTAAACGTTTGATAAAGTGTTTGATAAAACTCCGTGAATTGAGGCCTAAGTAACTAATGTGCAGTGAGTGGAGGTAAGTAATAGGTACAGTTTTACCTCATGATAAGAGGTTAAGATTTTCATTGTTAGAATGAAAAAAATGTAAAAATACAAAGCGTTTCATGGGACCTGCCCGCTTTTTCAGGTCAATACGAGACAGTGTCTGAGCTGTGTATCTCCGTTTCAGAGCACCAAAACAGAGATACATAGCTCAGACACAGTCTCGTATTGACCTGAGGAAACAGGCAGGTCCTGTGAAACGCATTGTCTTTTTATTGGTGTCTAACAATAAAAATCTTAACCTCTTATCATGAGGTAAAACTGTACCTATTACTTACCTCCACTCACTGCACATTGGCTATCATTCATAAAAGTGTGATCGGTAAAATAAATCCATGTGGGAAAACACCGCTGTCGGTATTTTAGACTTCTGGCTGCTCATTCATAAAAATGTTGGCAGTGGCGATAGCACTGCGGAGATTCCCCGAACTAGGCTGGCGGTAGGCAGACGGTAGGAAGTAGCCGAGTTGATACATTTCTCCGTGTTCCGCTCTACTGCAGCTGCCTGGGAGGTCTCTGTCTCCATTCACTTAACATTGTTATCGCCACATCCAAGGGAGCGGTACTTCCCGTCCCCATACCGATTGCGTAAATCTTTATGAATTAACATTTAGTTACATTTGTTACGATAATCACCGCACAAGGCGGTAATTTATTGCTCTGCCAGGGAATGTCAGCTTTTCATGCGGAAACAGGCTTTATGAATGCAGAATTTGCAAAGTGGTCGGTAAAGTGAGCGGTTTTCAGCATTTCCGCATGTGGGAATGTTTTATGAATGATAGGCTTTGTGTCACATTTCGGGGCACCTCCTCCCATCTAGCAGTCTCCTCCCTGTCCCCCAGGGGTGACTTCTGCGGCTACATCCAGTGGTCCTTTTTTTTTCCTAGAGCATGACCCACGTTGACCCAACCCGAGTCATAATAACCGCCTTGAGATGGACATTCTCAAAATGCCAGACATGTTGGTTGCCTATAGCAACCAGTTTATGAGTTGCTATTTTTGTTACATTTCCTATATCCCAGAATTACTACACTATTGGAGCTCCTGGTGCTTTTTCTTGTCTCTTTCTTACCGGTACCAGGGTTTCCAAACCTGAAATTCATCTACCGGACCTCCCAGACTTTCCAGGTCACTGCAGCCTTAGTGCCTCGGTAAACCTCTCAAGTAAGTCTGAGCTCTCTGAATCGGAACAGTTCCGAGTTCTGATTATCGCATCAGAATTCGGCAGTTCCAAATACCGCATTCCATTTATCGTTGAACTCAATAGCCCCAACTTGCGCGGTCAATTGTAAAGCCACCGTACATGCTATCATTACCAAATTTTCCACGTATGTTAAACAGATGAGTAGGAACATGGTAAAAAAAAAAAAAAGGCCTTATAGTTTGAGAAAATTGATTTCAGTTTCATAGGAAAATGGTTTTTAAACTGTGTAAAATGACACTTGCTGCAGTACACCGTACTGCATTCCGAGTTCTGTGTACATACTGTATGCATTTCATAAAAACAGACAGTGTTAGGTCCCCCCTCCCGAGCCTCCTTAAACCCTGGTCCCCCCCATGCAGGCTGGCATAGCCAGAATGCGGAGCCCCGGCAACGTATGTAACAGCCTGCATGGTCCATGGTATGGCGGGGCTCTGGAGGAGAGGGGCGGCCAAGCCTTCCCCTTTCCCCCAAAGCCCTTGCCCAATCCATGGACAAGGGGCTCTTCCCCACCTCTGGTGCCCCAGGAGGAGGTGGAGGCAACTGATGTCCTGGGAGGGTTCATGGTGGCATCCTGGGGTCACCTTTAATAAGCGGATCCCTAGAGGCCCATCCCCTCCCCAGGAGAAATGAGTATAGGGGTAGATAATAGCCCTTACCCATTTCCATGGAGAGTTAAAAAATTATAAAAACAAAAAAAAAGTCCATTATTGTTGTAAATTAACCAGGGATACTTACCTTGCGATAATCCAACACCAGTATCCTCCAAAGAGGTCCCACCACCCTCCCCCACAGACAAACGATGATGACGATGATGGCATGTATAGGGGCTTTACAGTTAGCCACAAAATTTGGCACCATTCAATTTAATAGAAAATGCCCTCGGAACACGAAAATGGGAACACAAAATTTGGTATTTGGCTGTGGATCAATCCTACTCTCAAGTCACCACTGGGTGTTGTCAAATGAGGGCGTGGCCATGAATAAATGGTGTTACAGCTTTCTGATGTCCAACCAACATATTCATAATCTTTCAGCTGCAAAATAATTTTCCACCAACCAAGTCACACAACACACACACCTAGCTTATGTAAGGTCTCCTCTGTTGTCTCATTACTGCAATTCTCCCATTAGAGCGCCCTCCACAGAGCTTGGATACTCTCTTCTGTATATAGCACAGCCTTCAGTGCACCCCACTGTACTCCATTACAGTGACCACCATTTACACCTCCTTCATTACAGTGCTCCCCATAGTACTCCCTTCACTACAGTGACCACCATTAGCAACTCCTTCATTACAGTGCTCCCCATAGTACTCCATTACAGTGACCACCATTTACACCTCCTTCATTACAGTGCTCCCCATAGTACTCCCTTCACTACAGTGACCACCATTAGCAACTCCTTCATTACAGTGCTCCCCATAGTACTCCATTACAGTGCATCCCATAGTACTCCATTACAGTGCATCCCATAGTACTCCATTACAGTAGCCACCATTACCACCTCCTTCATTACAGCGCTCCCCATAGTACTCCCTTCATTATAGTGCACCCCACTGTACTCCATTACAGTGACCACCATTGGAATACCCTTCATTATTGTACAGCCCACACAGTACTCTCTTCATGACAGTATGCCCCGTAATGCTAGGTTTGTTATAGTGCCCCTGGGCCATGAATAAATGGTGTTACAGCTTTCTGATGTCCAACCAAAATATTCCGAATCTTTCAGCTGCAAAATATTTTTCCACCAACCAAGTCACACAACACACACACCTAGCTTATGTAAGGTCTCCTCTGTTGTCCCATTACTGCAATTCTCCCATTAGAGCGCCCTCCACAGAGCTTGGATACTCCTCTGTGTATAGTACAGCCTTCAGTGCTCCCATCATTATAGTCCACCTCATTAGAACCCCCTTCATTACAGTGTTCCACATAGTACTCACTTCATTACAGTGACCACCATAGTACTCCATTACAGTAGCCACCATTACCACCCCCTTCATTACAGCGCTCCCCATAGTACTCCATTACAGTGCATCCCATAGTACTCCATTACAGTGGCCACCATTACCACCCCCTTCATTACAGTGCTCCCCATAGTACTCCCTTCACTACAGTGACCACCATTAGCACCTCCTTCATTACAGTGCACCCCACTGTACTCCATTACAGTGACCACCATTGGAATACCCTTCATTATTGTACACCTCACAGTACTTTCTTCATGACAGTATGCCCGTAATGCTAGGTTTGTTATAGTGCCCCTGGACGTTATTTTGCACTGCGTTATGTGTCTCTTGGTGCACCATTTTCATTACATACTGATGAAAACGAAAACGGCGAATGCATTACATTAAAAAAAAAAAAACCTTACTGAGCATGTGCAACACAACGCAGAAAATGTATTGCTAAACGCACAGCATGCAGCACTGTCTAAATATTGCTACACGTTACACACAACGCAACGTTTGCACTGTGAATGTCGCACAGACTTTGTATTGCTGTGCGTTAGTCTGCGTTATACATTTTTACAACGTGCGACATTAACGTCCCGCTGTGAAAGAGGCCTAAAAGGAACCTGAGGTGAGAAACATATGGAAGCTGCCATATTTATTTCCTTTCATACAATGCCGGTTGCCTGGCAGTGCTGCTCATCTTTCTGGTCAGTAGTGTCTGAATCACACACTTGAAACAAGCATGCAAATAACTTCGTCAGACTTGAGTCAGAAACACCTGATCTGCTGCATGCTTGTTCAGGGTCTATGGCTAAAGGTATTAGAGGCAGAGGATCAGCAGGACAGCCAGGCAATGTGCATTGTTTAAAATGTAATAGGTCAGCCTACATATGGGTCTCATCTTGGGTTCCCTTTAAGGTTGCCCTGTTAATCAATAGGATATGTTCACATTGCGTTGAACGGACTGCAAGTTTGGAGAGGCTGCACTAATTCCGGAGCGGCGGATGCGTTGCACTGACCACGTTCTAAAGGAATGGATCAAGATCGTGAAGACCAGTCTGTCTTAAAGTGATCCTGAAGTGATTAAAAAAACCTCACTACTTACCTAGGTAAAGGTAAGTCTCCAGATAGTCCAGAGGCTTCCCATCTCCTCCTCACACCCACCATTGCAGCGCATGGACCCTCTGAACATAACAAGCAGGGCTGTGGAGTCGGAGTTGGAGTCAGTGTCGGAGCAATTTTAGGTACCTGCAGTCGGAGGATTCATAAATTGAGGAGTCAGACGATTTTTGTACCGACTACACAGCCCTGCTAACAAGAGCTTGTTTGATATGTTCTCATCGCCATGCTCCGCGCATCAAGAACCCAGAAGATATTACATTATTTCCAAAACCACATTTTTGCATAGCTTTATAAAGAAAGTCTCTAAAGACTCTGTTGAAGGCTTTTTCGGCATCTAAACTTTATTAATACTGCATCTAACTACAGATTGAGTAAATGTAGTCTCGTGCTTGTTTTTCCTTTTTGAAGCCTGACTGCTGTCCTCCCAAAATTTTCTCCATAATAGCATACAGCATTTCATATTTCGATATTTGTAATAAATATTGAACATAGTTTTCACAAGCGGTCCGTGGCTTCCCCGCCTTATAAATCAAGGTAATAGCTGCTGTGTTTGTAAGTTGAGAAAAGGATGTAGCAATCTATCGTTCACTAGATTGCAGAATGGGTCGGCTAAGACTGGTGAGAAGGCGTTCTAAAACTCCACTGAGTATCCATCAGGCTCAGGGCAGACGTGTCGCATTGACTGCAGGCTAAAGGAACAGATCAAGATCGTGAAAACCAGTCTGTCTTAAAGTGAACTTGAGGCGATTAAAAAAAAAAAAATACTGAATACTTACCTAGGTAAAGGGAAGCCTCCAGATAGTCCAGAGGCTCCCCATCTCCTCCTCACACCCACCATTGCAGCGCATGGACCTTCTAAACATATCTAACAAGAGTTTGTCGGATAGGATCTCATGGCCATGCTCCTCTCATCAAGAACCCAGATGATAACTGGCGGAGCATGAGGCGGCCCATGTAAACGGTGAATGATAAGTTTGGGAGACTACACACATAAGCTGCATGCACCACATATACACAGGCCAGCTGCATTCTGTATGGTGGCTGTGATGGAGTAGCTAGCCTTCCATGACACGAGACTCCGGATATGACGCACGACAACCCTGAAGAGAAACGTGAGATCCTGGAACAGACAGCACAGCTGAGACCCAGTAAATGAAGGTCTACAAACACAAGACAACCAACCTCATGTCTGTTCACCCTATTAAACCTCCAGTGAGCAAATAATAGATTATTATGCAATGCATGCCTTCATGTGATGGGCTGTATGACGCAACTAATTATTTGTTTCCCCCCTCTTGTGGCCAATAATATAACACCACAATCACTCACCATGCTTATTGAACACTTGCCGAGTTGCAGTGCCAGCAACACAATACAAGTTTTAAGCTAGAACTGACTAACGGAAATCTGACACCATCTTAAAGGGAAGGTCCAAGCAAAAATAAAAAAATGAGTTTCACTTACCTGGGGCTTCTACCAGTCCCATGCAGCCATCCTGCGCCCTCGTAGTCACTCACTGCTGCTCCGGTCCCCCGCTGGCAGCTTTCTGACCTCGGAGGTCAGGGCCACATTGCATACATTTACACGCATTCCAGCTAGTGCCGGAACAAAAATGTACACGTTGCACCACTAACGCGTAAAAATGTATGTGTTAATGTTCCTGCACTAGCTGGAATGTGTAAAAATGTACGCAATGCGGCCCGCCGACCTCCGAGGTCAGAAAGCTGCCAGCGGGGGACTGGAGCAGCAGTGAGTGACTACGAGGGCACAGGATGACTGCATGGGGCTGGTAGAAGCCCCAGGTAAGTGAAACTTTTTTTTTTTTTTTGCTTGGACCTTCCCTTTAAACGTAATGGGAATCTGAAGTGAAAATAAAATTATGAGATAATGAATTGTATGTGTAGTAGAGCTAAACAAAACATTATTAGTAAAGATAGGAGTCGGATATTGTTTAAAGGAAAAGAATAGGAAGGGTTCAACTTCAGTCATCTATGCAAAGAAGCTTCTCTGAGCTCTCTGACTAACTTGGTCAGAGACAGTCCTATTTTCTGCAGCACTTATACATCAAAGAAACAGTGAGAGACGGCTTCACATAAGGTTTTACTGCAGGGGAGTTCAAGGGGTCTTTAGCTCTACTAATAGTTTAAAATACCTTGTGTAGTTTGTAATCGCAAATATGATAGAATGATGCAATGTTAAAAACAAACAAAAAAAAAAGCTATGTTCTGTTAATTATCTGTACTACACATACAATTCATTATACCATAGTGTCACTTTAAATTACAATGGGTAAACAACCAATATCTACCTGCTAACAGGGCTCACATTTCTTTACAGTGTTATAGCAGTTTTTTTGTTTTTTGTTTGGGAGGGGGGGGGGGGGGGTTGATTCCAAATAACCTGCCCTCGTTGCATAACTGTACTCAGGTGTCCAATACAGTTTTACAAAGTTTTCCATGCTCCTCCCTTGTTAATCCCCTAACTATACTGCATTCCCTTGTGTAAAAAAATAAACAAACGTATCAACCATATTACCACCATTTATGTACCGGTAATTTCTTTCCTGACATCTCACCAACCTCATCTCTCCCCCCCCCAAAGTTCAACTCCTCCTGATGCCTCCTCCTCACCGTCCTAGTCCTAATGTTAACCCTTTTCTGACATCTACCCTTAAACTACCCCTTACATAAACACCTCCTTATGCATACCTGCTAATCTTCTAATTTTAAAGGACCATTACAGCAAAAAAAAAGTAAGCAGTTAATATCTGACAGAACTGACAGGTTTTGGACTAGTACATTTCCTCATGGGGGTTTTCTTTGTTTTCAAGAGCATTTCCTGAAGAGCAGTAGGAGATGTACTTGTCCAAAACCTATCGGTTCTGTCAGATTCTAACTGCTTATGTCTTTCCCTGGAGCTCTCCTTTCAAAACAGCTTCCATTCATTTGAATAGAACAGTGGTAGATCACTTTAAACATTGCTTTCCTCGCCTGTCGAAAAAATTTGCGTTTACAGCCGTGCAGAAGTCGGTGTAACGCAGCCCTAATAGATGCTCCAGTGCTGCTTTCTACCATTTTCTGGTAAATCAAATAACGAAGAACAAACACTGTGAGACAGAAATAGAGGAAGAATCTTACAAAACCTTTATTAATCCTCCACATAGTATTACTTTAAAAAGTCACATAAGTGTGCTCCCAACCCCCCAATAATCCCCTCCCCATCAACCCACCATCCCACCCACTACTCGCCCCGACTCCCCTATCTAAGATGTAAACCAAGAAGACACTGCACCCGAGGTACTCAAAGTTCGGAAGCAACAGTGAAGCATATGCATCGGCTTCACTCTACATCATTTTGTAGACAGTCCAATTCCAAAGAAACCGCTCAAAAAGCACTGGATGTTAGTATATTCCAAATGAACTTTGACTCAGTTTGCAGCGGTTTGATTTCACTTATCACTGGGTGAAGCAGATGGACTGTCCTGTTCATATCACAGACCAGAATGATAGTCCAGAGTATCAAATATGATGAATAACACCTCAGTACACCGCACAGATAATTCCCAAGTCCAACCACCAGAAGATTCCAGTTTACCAGTCTTGAATTTATATGGTATATAGGTTCAGTTACATCCAAGGATATAAGTCAGCCCACCTTGCATATGGATGCCCATAAGTATGCACAGCCTCTGTTTGCATGGCTAAGAGGATGAAGCAAAAAGAGTTGCACACAGCATACAGTCTCAGTGAGCAAAGCAGCGTACAGTCTCAGTGAGCAAAGCGGCCAACGACATGTATAACAGTGCTATGCAATATGTCTCAAGCAGTCAAAAGCAGCAATGTAGTCAGACGGGTGCACAGCTAAGTCCAGTACACATGGTTATCCAGTCTCAATGATTAATGCAGCAAGGCAAGCGTCTGAATGAACTGGGGTGCCCACTGGGCTGCTTACAGACTCAAATAAAATCAAATAAATAAATCAAATAGCAGTGGTATATACTGCAATATAAAAGCTATTTATGCACACATACTAGAAACTGAAGCGGTATTTTCATCTTCTATTACAGAGCACAGAGCAGACTGCACACAGTCTTTTCGCTCAGAGGCAAATACAGATTAGCAGCCTGTGTACAGCAAACAGACAGAAAATGGCATTGAAAACATTCGCCTAGTCAGAGCCAATGTTTTATTAATAGCCCCATCTGGCATTCAGGTGGGGCACTGTACTCAGCGTCTTTAGCTGTACTTAGAGATCAGAGGAGGCTGCGCGGTATCCCCAGGTTGGTTCACATTCCTGTAGAAATATTAGCTGCTAATTCTTGCTATAGGCAACACATGTCTCTGTCCATGAGAGTAACATGCAGGAATCCCAGGGTACCTTGAGGCAAGATGTCATTCTCATCATCTTGGTCATTATTATTCGCTAGAAGAATCATGAGTAACTTGGCCTGATGACGTGGCCCCACCAGTTAAAATGAGCTGAAACTCTGACATAATATTCAATAAAAATGTGTTTTCTTACTTTTTATTACTCATACAGATATCATATTTGCTTTTGTGCATAAATAATATTGTCTGTTTACAAAGTACACGTTTCCAAAGTGTAGTTTATCGTGCCCTGAAATCTGCCATTGCAGGTTATTCAAACTGCTTTTTATTATATATTAACATGTTCTAATTAGCTGTTCTGAGCTGTTTGTGTGCTTGAAGCACAGAGAGCTTCACAGAGAGCTCCTTTTCACTTGTTACACTGTGTTTGCATTCAAATGTTATACATGTGTGTAAACAAAGATACTGTTATCTCCAGGTTGGATGCGGATTTGAAGCTGAATACCAGGACAAGTGCTTTGTTTAACCATTTCAGCGATGTTCTGCTTATAGAGAACCAGAGACTAATAAATATCATATTTATACATACCTGGGGCTCCCTCCAGTCCCATCAGCCTGGATCGCTCCCACGCCGCCTTTCTCCGCTGCTTTTGTCCGCCGGTACCGGGCCCCGTCATTTTGGCCAGTCGACGCAAGCGCAGGCGCTCCCTCCATACTGTGCAGGCGTACAGAGCCGGAGTGAGCCCGGTACCAGCGATAGAGGCAGCGGAGGATGGCGGCGTGGGAGCGATCCAGGCTTATGGGGCTGAAGGAAGCCCCAGGTATGTATAACATCTTTTTTTTTTCATTTTTAAAAAACGTTAGTCTCTGGTTCCCTTTAAAAAAAAAATTCTGGGATAGTAGCTTTCAAGCTGTGAGGAATCTTTTAGAGCAAAGTAGAAATGCTGGCTGAGTGAGTGAGTGAGTGAGTGAGTGAGTGAGTGTGTGTGTGTGTGTGTGTGTGTGTGTGTGTGTGTGGGCGAGTGTGTGTGTGTGTGTGTGTGTGTGTGTGGGCGAGTGTGTGTGTGTGTGTGTGTGTGTGTGGGCGAGTGTGTGTGTGTGTGTGTGTGTGTGTGTGTGTGTGTGTGTGTGTGGGCGAGTGTGTGTGTGTGTGTGCGCGGGCGAGTGTGTGTGTGTGTGTGTGTGCGCGGGCGAGTGTGTGTGTGTGTGTGTGTGTGTGTGGGCGTGTGTGTGTGTGTGTGTGTGTGTGCGGGCGAGTGTGTGTGTGTGTGTGCGGGCGAGTGTGTGTGTGTGTGTGTGTGTGTGTGTGTGCGGGCGAGTGTGTGTGTGTGTGCGGGCGAGTGTGTGTGTGTGTGTGTGTGTGTGTGCGCGAGTGTGCGAGTGTGTGTGGGCGAGTGTGTGTGTGTGCGGGCGAGTGTGCGTGTGCGTGTAGCAGGGTTGTAACTACAGGGGATCAGCCCCTGCAGGGGGGAGGGGGGTAGAGCCACGAAGGACAACTCTACAGAATTAGATTTAGGGCAATTTCTCACTTTAAGTACCCTTTAATAATGTCAGCTCCTAGCCAGGGCTGTGGAGTTGGTACAAAAACAAATCATCAAAATCAAACCACCAACTCTGACTCGAGGTACCCAAAATTGCTCCGACTCAAATTCCTCGACTCTGACTCTACAGCCCTGGAAGGGCTATGGAGTGGGTACAAAAAACATCAGATTCCCAACTCCAGCTCAGACTGTTTTTGAAACCACCGACTCCAGGTATGCAAAATTTCGCCAACACAGACTCCTCGACTCAGACTCCACAGCCTTGCTGCTAACAGGCCAAATGTTTCCAAAGGAACCAACAGTCATTCCTAAATGTACTGAGGAAACCTGTGCCTGTGTATATCTGAGAAAGCCTACGCTGAGGAAACAATCATAGTATGACACAGTCAGATTCCCCCATACTGTGCAAGTTAACAATAGATCTTTAAAATCTCCATAAAAGCAGGCTGAGCAAAAGGTTTCTCAGGTTTTTACAGAAAGGAGGATAGTTGTAGGTCATGCCTTTTACTGCATAACAATATATTTTACAGATGCAAAAGCTTTTAGGAACGTTTAAAATAACCTTCTTCATGTCTTTACATTTTTAGGGACTTTTCTGAACACTGACTCAGAGACAATAATGGATTTTATAGTAATAATTAAACTAAGGGTGGCATGGTGGTGTAATGCACAGTTCCCTAACCCTGTCCTCAAGACCCACCAACACTATGTTTTGCAGAAAACCAAACATGCACAGGTGGGGTAATTAGTCTCAGTAGAGCTGCTTGACCTCCTCTGTGGATTTCCACAAAACATGCACTGTTGGTGACCATTGAGGACAGAGTTGGAGAACACTGGTGTAGTGGGCAGCACCCTCATTTTTAACTTGTGCAGGGTCTTACCCGGACACCAGGGGATAACTGTACAGAGTTGGCCAATGCAAGCTTAGTTATTTTAAAGCAAATGTGTGGCAATTTTATTTCTGAACGTCTGATACTTACCTATGGAGAGGCAAGGCTCTGGATCTCATAGCGCCTTCCCTGTCCTCTTATGGTGTCTGCATTCCAGCGCTGTCCCTAGTTTGAATTTGAAGCCTTTGGGAGCCATCGGAAGGAGTCAGTAGTATCAGTTTGGCTCTCTGCTGAACAAGGTGTTCTGTGATATGGTGGTAGAGGGAGGAAGACGAGTTTATAGGAGGTAGTAGAGATCTGACAAGTTTTGGACTAGTCCATATCTTCTTGGGGGATTTTCAGTATTTTATTTATTCGTTACAAAAGCACTCCCTGGAAAGAATCTACACAAAGATGCAGGCCACCCATGCTTGTTTGAACACTATTTTGGCAGTTGGACTGAGCAACTGTCATTCAGTAAGTGCTTTTGAAAAAGAGAACTCTGAGAATCCCCCATGAGGAGAAAGACTAGTCCAAAACCTGTCATTTCCTTCATATCACTATTACTTGCTGGGACTAGTACTTAAGTGATAGCAACATTGCATACAAGTAATTATGCCTCATTTTATGTTGGAAGAAACTTATTTATTTGTATGTTTTTACATGCATTTAACTCTTTTTTTTGCGATAGTGGCTCTTTAAAGGCCAGATTTTAGACGTACAGAAATATATATATACATATATACATATATATATATATATATATATATATATATATATATATATATATATATATATATATATATATATATATATATATATATATATATATATATATATACATATATACACATATACACACACACACACACACACACACACACACACACACACACACACACACACACACACACACACACACACACACACACAGTTTTCAGATCTTGCCACAGATTCTCGATTGGATTCAGATCTGGACTTTGACTGGGCCATTCTAACACATGGATATGTTTTGTTTTAAACCATTCCATTGTTGACCTGGCTCTATGTTTAGGGTCATTGTCCTGCCACAGTCTCAAGTCTTTTGCAGTCTCCAAGAGGTTTTCTTCCAAGTTTACCCTGTATTTGGCTCCATCCATCTTCCCATCAACTCTGACCAGCTTCCCTGTCCCTGCTGAAGAGAAGCACCCCCCGAGCATGATGCTGCCACCACCATATTTGACAGTGGGGATGGTGTGTTCAGAGTGATGTGCAGTGTTAGTTTTCCGCCACACATAGAGTTTTGCATTCTGGCCAAAAAGTTCCATTTTGGTCTCATCTGACCAGAGCACCTTCTTCCACATGGTTGCTGTGTCCCCCACATGGCTTGTGGCAAACTGCAAACGGGACTTCTTATGCTTTCTGTTAACAATGCCTTTCTTCTTGCCACTCTTCCATAAAGGCCAACTTTGTACAGTGCATGACTAATAGTTGTCCTATGGACAGAGTCTCCCACCTTAGCTGCAGGTCTCTGCTGCTCGTCCAGAGTCACCATGGGCCTCTTGACTGCATTTCTGATCAGCGCTCTCCTTGTTCGGCCTGTGAGTTTAGGTGGATGGCCTTGTCTTGGTAGGTTTACAGTTGTGCCATACTCCTTCCATTTCTGAATGATCGCTTGAACAGTTCTCCTTGGGATGTTCAAGGCTTTGGAAATCTTTTTGTAGCCTAAGCCTGCTTTACATTTTTCAATAACTTGATCCCTGACCTGTCTTGGACCTGTCTTGTGTGTTCTTTGGACTTCACAGTGTTGTTGCTCCCAATATTCCCTTAGACAACTGCTGAGGCCCTCACAGAGCAGCTGTATTTGTACTGACATTAGCTTACACACAGGTGCACTCTATTTAGTCATTAGCACTCATCAGGCAATGTCTATAGGCAACTGACTGCACTCAGATCAAAGGGGGCCGAATAATTATGCACACAGCACTTTGCAGTTATTTATTTGTAAAAATATGTTTGGAATCCTGTATAATTTTCGTTCCACTTCTCATGTGTACACCACTTTGTGTTGGTCTTTCATGTGGAATTCCAATAAAATTGATTCATGTTTGTGGCAGTAATATGACAAAATGTGGAAAACTTCAAGGGGGCCGAATACTTTTGCAACCCACTGTATATATAGTCAACCTACAGCTAGGTTCTGTAACACAATAGAATGTGCTTCAAAAGGTGTGACAATTACATCAGAGCTGGGCCTCAATCCATCACATCGCTCCTGTCACAAGAAATGCCAAAGGACAGAAATAGTTCACATGACTTGCATTGATCTGTACTAATCTATATAGCTAGTTGTAGACAAGCAGTGCGAATGATCCGAGTACCGGCTGCGGTAATCAAGACATGCAGGAGTTAATGCACAGCGATACACAGAGAAGTCAGTGCAGTCCTGTGGCCCAAACACTGAGGAGGACCGGCAGGATTGTCAGCAAAGAGAACAGCCCATGTAGTCAGGACAAGGAAATGTAGAGCCCTACTGAATACTGTACATCAATATAATCTGCAGTGACACACATATGCCAAATAAAGTAATCTGAGGCTTTCCCTGCAGGTCACTTAAAGAGACACTGAAGCGAAAAAAAATATATGATATAATGAATTGGTTGTGTACTATGAATAATTACTAGAAGATTAGCAGCAAAGATAATATTCCCATATTTTTTTTAAGGAATATAGTGTTATTTCTAACATTGCATCATTCTATAATATGTTCAGATTACACAACACTCAGCATTCAAAATTATTCTTTCAGAGCAGTCTGTGAACTAATGACCTCTCCTCTGGCAGAAAAAAAGTAAATAGTTCAATGACAGTTGAAATAATCAAAGTCAGAAAACAGCCCTCTCCACGACTTTGAAAGTCGTAGAGCTTAACGGCTTTTTTGCATAGAGATAACAACAGGAGTTTCTTAACTCTTCCTGTACTGGAAACAATGAGACTGATGTATCTGATCTTAATGTTTTATTTCTTAGCTGTACTACACATACAAATCATAATATTTTTTTTTTTCGCTTCAGTGTCTCTTTAAGGCCCCATTGAAACAAAAAAAAACAACAAAAAAAAACAAACAAACAAAATCGGTGTTTGCACAGATGGCCTGCTGCCAGCATGCATTAAACTGCATTTTGTCCCGGTATTCGCACAGCATATTCCCAGTGGATGGAAGCTCAATGCAGTGGCGGGAAACACCTCAGCAGTCAACGTCAGAAAATTGACAAATGCCAAGCATGCACGTTTAGCAGAGAACCTTCCTGATATATGCTCCTAAACTTTATGCAATGAATGTTTGCACTATGCATGTTACAGGGCCAGAGTTAGGATACATACTAACATTGGGGAACCTCTGCGCGGTGTAAGTGACCGTAAAAGATAATGTTATTTTTGTTTTTTGTTTTTATCAAAGACCATGGTTCCTGGATGACTGATTTGCATGAAAGCATTTGCATGTGAGTGTGCAAAGGGTTAACGGACTTTGCTTTTTAAGTGACTAGGCTCAATAAAGAAGATGGAGGAGGATTCCACTGTTGAAAGAAAAGCATACAAAAATCCAGACAGGAATTGGCTACACCAGAGGTGCCCACACTTTTTTGGCTTGTGAGCTACTTTAAAAATTAGCAAATCGAACTGATCTTCCCATGTGCAATTTTAGGAGCACATTTGTATATACAGAATGGAAAATATAGTGCGGTCGGGATCTACCATGAAGTCCTTTGCGATCTACCGGTAAATTGCGATCTTTACAATGGCTAGACTACATACTAACAGGCCACAATGCTTGCCAATCTGGAGGATTTTGGCAAGTCACATCAGCCTTCGAAGACGGCTTTACACCTATCTTTTGCGTTGTGGTGGGGATGCGATGCTCCTGCCTCATCTCTCCGCAAAAAATTACAAACATGTGACCCTGCGGCAGAGAATGCGCTGCAGTACGTCACTGGGATTCCCATCGGTCTCCGCCGCACCCTGTCATATACAGTATCTGCGTCGCTCATAGACTACCATTATCCTAAGCACCATGCGTTAAGCGCAATGCTTCCGGTAATGGGCTGTTGCCCTTGCATTAGCTTGGATACTTCTGGCACACTACAAAGGACCTCAGTAGGTGTGAAAGTCTCCGTAGACCTTCATTGCTTTTGCTGCCCCTTGCAGCACAATACGGTAACAACGCAGGTACACCCTGAATGTGTAAGAGGGGCATAAAGCTACGAGCAAAAAATAAAGCTTTCAAAGAAAAAGAACACCATTGCCTTCTGTGAAGCCTACAGGAGAGGCATGCTTGGGGTTTGAGGTTGGGCATGTGGTGTGGGCTGCCTGTAGAGAACAATTAAATCTCCAGACCATCAAGACATTCTGTAAACATACTGTCCAGTGTAGGAAAGGCATGTCTCAGTAGCAGTACATGGAACAACCTACAGGAAAATGACTTAAAACACAAACCTAAAAACACCAAAGTATGCCTAAAAACAAATATAAATTGGACTTCTATTCTGAAGTGGTGTTCAATGAGCTCTGATCTGCAATCTAAGGTAACAATAAATATTTTATAGAGCTTTTCTCCCTGGGGACTCAAAGCGCTGTGACCCTGCATTATGCAGTCTCAAAGGCTCGGGAAAAGAGGTGAGTTGTTAGCCTTTTTTTAAAGCTAAGGTAAGAATGAAAACAGGAAGTCTGTCTAACCTGACACAGGTAGAGGAGTTTACTCAGGAAAAGCCAGACTAAATACCTGCAGACAGGTGTAGAAGTCTCACACAGAGCTACGGGAATTATTTACAGATTTTGAGCAGGTCATTAAAGTAGTATGAAACTCAGAATTTCCTCTTTGCTCTAAAAGATTATTTACAGCATAAAATCTACTACCACAAAAAAATTGTAGCAGAACAGCATTCACACAGTTGAACACAGCACCCTGTTCTTCAGTGAGAAGCTTCTTGCTTCGGTGAGCAGCTTCTGGCCTCCTGAGAAGAGGTGAGAACATTATATTTTGTTTACATTCCTTTGTCAGATACATTTAGTAACCATTAGAACATTAGAAATTGAGCTCCCTGTGCTTCTAGTATGTGTGCAACTGAGATGTGCTCACTAGATGTTAATATATAAATATAGCAGCTACGCAATAAAAATGCAATGGCAGCTTTCAGAGCAGATAAACTGTACTTGGGAATATGTAATTTGTAGCAGGGCTGTGGAGTCGGTACAAAAATCATCCGACTCCAACTCCAACTCCTCAGTTTATGAAACCACGGCTCCGACTCCAACTCCGGGTACCCAAAATGGCTCCGACTCAGACTCCTCGACTCCTTAGTCTAATACTTAACAGGGCTGTGGATTTTGTGCAAAAATCATCCGACTCCGCAGTTTATGAAATCAACGACTCCGACTCCGGGTGCCCAAAATTGCTCCGACTCTATCTCTGACTCCACAGCCCTGATTTGTAGACTAACAATATTACTTGCGCACAAAAGCAAATATGATACCTGAATGGGTAATAATAAGCAGGAAAACACATATGTATTGAATGGTAGGTTAGAGTTTTATCCTACTTTACTTATCAGTATTACAATTTGAAATTTTCAGTAAAATAAAAAAAACTCTACAGTAAAGTTTTTGTTATATAGAAAGAAATGAAAGGTGCCAATTACTTCATTGAGTTTGAAGTTATTTTGGGAACGTTGAAGATCATTATTTCACAGAAGGGTACAAACAAATTTGTCCACATTTGTTGAAACTTTTTTTCTTGCATTTAGAAGAAATTATAAATGTGTGACAAGTACCAATTGTGAAACGGATTCATACTGGTCCTTTATATGACCTCACATTATCAGGGCGTGCCCTTGTTTCCCACACGTTTACATTTTGGATCTCGTTCAGCATTAAACGGACAGGCAAAGTCAATTCAAAGAAAACCAAACACTAGAAAACAAGCCAGAAACCAAAACCAAAGCAACACAGATTACACAAAACACACAGATTGGATCTCTGAAGATTAAACCACAAAAGCCAAAACACTCCTGAGGCACTGCATAGCTTAACCCACTCCTGTCTGTACCGCTTTTCTATAATTGTTCTTGCTTTGGGCCCTTATAGTAAGGCTGTGTTCCCACCTGTAGTTGGATCTCCTGTCGGCCAGCGGGAGCAGACAGTGTGCAATGTCCGCTCCAAAAGTCCACCTGGAGCCCGGGGGCAGATGCGTTACACCTCTATAGGCTATATGGGGAATGCATCTGTATGTATGGGATTATCACTGACTGCACAGAAGTGCAGTCCACTTACCACAATGGATCACACAGGTCAAAGGGACAAGTGTGAACGGCTCATATTTTTTGCAATGCGGAGAACTGACAAAAACTTTCCTCAAGTGGTAACAGGGCCCGTCAGACCCTCCCGCTGGGCGGACGTTCTGCCGACAGTAGGATGTGTGTACACGCTGTCGGACTGTTTCTAAACGATCCACTCGGCGGATCTGTCAAAAACAGTCTCATCAGTCTGCCGACAACGTGTACACCCGTCCTACTGTCGGCAGAACGTCCGCCCAGCAGGAGGGTCTGACGGGCCCGTGAAGTATGGAGTGTGTGTACGCGCCTTAACAGTGGGCTACAGGAGCACACAAGCAGCAATTAAATCAGCATTTGGACATATGAGTGAGGTAGAGATTAGATTGTGAGCTCCTCTGAGGAACAGTTAAAGGGAACCTAAACTGAGAAGGATATGGATTTTTCCTTTTAAAATAATACCAGTTGCCTGAATCTCCTGATAATCCTGTGTCTCTAATACTTTCAGCCACAGCCCCCAAACAAGCATGCAGATCAAATGCTCTGACTGAAGTCAGACTGGATTAGCTGCATGCTAGTTTCAGGTCTGTGATTCAGCCACTACTGTGGCCAAAGAGATCAGCAGGACTGCCTGGCAACTGGTATTGTTTACAAGAAAACATCCATATCCCTCTCAGTTTAGGTTCCCTTTAAAGCGGCACTATGGCGTAAAATTTAAAATATGTGCAAACAGACAAAGAAGAAGTATATTTTTTCCAGAGTAAAGTGAGACAAATTACTTTTCTCCTATGTTGCTGTCACTTATAGTAGGTAGTAGAAATCTGACAGAAGCGACAGGTTTTGGACTAGTCCATCTCTCCATAGGAGATTCTCAGCAAGGCTTTTGTTCTTTATAAAGATATTCTCTAAAAAGGATTTAAACAATGATGCTGGCCAGTTTTTTGGCAGTTGGACAGAGCAACTGCCATTCACTAAGTGCTGTTGAAAATAAATAAATCCCTGAGAATCCCCTATGAAGAGATGGACTAGTCCAGAACCTGTCACTTCTGTCAGATTTCTACTACCTACTATAAGTGACAGCAACATAGGAAAAAAGTAATTTATTGCTCATTTTACTCTGGAAAAAACGTACTTATTTGTATACTAGTTGACCTAAGCCAGTTTAAAACCGGGCTCTAGGTTTCTCCATGCCAGAAAGCAATACATCAAGGCTCAGATTCTTTTTTTCCAGTCTATAAAAAAAGTCTAAACATTAAATAGAACAAATGTGGCTGCAGACCAACATGACATCACAGTTAATGTGTAAAATAAGGACTGGGTACAGATGAACCACAATCTAGCAGTGCTTGGTGCTCTCTGCCATAACAGCCCTCAGGTTTCTGTGCAATCATGCTACTTTCACATAAACAGAGACCGTTCTGGGAATCCAGCAATCAGGAAATGCAGGTCATGAGGGTAGAAAGACAGACAATTACCTGCTGTACTTTCCGTGGATTGCTCTGCTGTGCTGTGTCGCGAGGAGGGACTTTTCCAAACAATTTCCAGCCAAGGTCGCTCTGTTTATCCACCTGGAGGCTTTTTCTCCGAGCAAATATATTCCTGAAACAACAAAGACAAGGAACTTGTGAGTGCATAGAGGATGAGCTTCAGTTGTGACAATGGTTCTCAAACTGGTCCAAAAACGATTGGTGGGTAGGGATGTCAATACTCAGGAGAACTCATGGAGAAGCGGATAGATTTGTAAGGCTCTGATTTGCCAGTCATGATCATGCATAAAACCAGGAAGACATCATAGCAAATCAGAACCTTACAAATCTATCAGCTGATCAAACTGATTACATGCTTCTCTTAGTTCTCCTAAGCATTTCCATCCCTATTGGTTGGCCTTAGACATGTGTCAGATGGTCTCCTGCCATGACGGGTGGTGACTTGACATATACTTCTGGTAAAATTCTGGGACCGATTTACACTTTTTGCTCCATTCTACCATCCAGGACCACTTTCTGCAGCTTCCCTTCCATTTATGGTAGCCTGCTGGATGGTCCGTTGGGAGTCCGTAAGTGGATGAGTTTCCCCAATAGGCTTCTAAGGGAAACGCATCCACTTTCCCGGAAAAAATGTGCAGGATGGGACTCTGCGTTGCACCAAGCATACCCAAATGGGGCATTTTTGAACACCTCTCCATATACTGGATCCTGTTGTAATATCGGCCAGTATCTGTTGACCACTTGTCTGCCAAATCTCGAATGTTTGCAACGAACGGGATCCGGTCAGACGACCCTTACCGCTTGGGCTTGCTTTCCAGTAGAGATTCCCTTGGGACCTACCCCACTTCTGCTCGTACCTTACCCAGCATTTTGGGATCATACCCCTTCGATAGGAATTTATTCGTCAATCTGCAGTTTGGTACCCTTTATTCGTGGAAGCTAATCTCCTGGCTCTCAGGAATTGTCCCTTGGGGATCGCTTTAATAACATTTCTGTTATGAAAACTGTCCACACTGAGCAGATTGTTCCGGTCTGTCAACAGATACTGGCCGATATTACAACAGAATCCAGTATATGGAGAGGTGTTCAAAAATGCCCCATTGTTTTCATTTAAAAGGGGGAGGACGATTAAGAACATAGTCAGTTGAGTGGATCTGTCAGAAAGGTGTGTGGAGATGCATAAACTCACAAAAGAGGTACCTTTCCTTGCATGAATTGTAACTGCTGTGGTGCTATTATTAAATGTGAGTCACCCATATACAGGAGAAAAAAAATGGGATCAAAATCCATGTACACCTGTGAACGTTTATGCATTAAAATGTCCATGTGGGCTCCTGTACGTGGGGAAGGCGACAAGGGACGTCAGCACCAGAGTACAGGAGCACAGAGGCTCAATCCAGGGATTCAAACCATCAGAACTAAGCAGCCACACTCCGGTGGGCAAACACTTTCATGCCCGAGGACATGGGGTGTCGCAGCTTAAGTGGATGGTTCCAGACCACGCACCCCCGCCAAAGCGAGGAGGAGATAGGGACAGGTTGCTGTTACAGAAAGAAGCGCGGTGGATAAGGAAACTCGATTCAATTACGCCTAGGGGCTTGAATGGAATGCTTAGTATGAAATGCTTCTTGTAGGTAAATGCTGTCATTTGTTTTCTCTTACAGGTCGTGATGACTTGTTATCGCTTTGGTGGGTGGTGAAGAGAGGGAACATCTGCATCCGTGGTACAGTGAGTCTATGCATAGTATTGCTGATGTACTCTGTGAATTGATAAGGTATTATCCAATGTTTGCTTACACTTATGATCCTGAAGGTGTTTATTTTGGGTAGACATCTGATTGTAGTGCCCAATAAAATGGACTTAGCCCTGAGGGGTTAAATTGGACTTGGACTTACCCATAGAGGTTAATGCAGATACTGGTCATGTGACCAAGGAGGAGGGTCTTTCAATATTGGGTGTGGTGCACTACTGATGTTCATAAGTTTGCTGTGTTAGTCTTGGTTGCATGTACACCTGAGGAAGGGGATTACCCCGAAACATGTCGTGTTTGCTCCTGAACTGATAAACGTAAGTTTATACGCCAGTTGAGTGCCTCCTTCATTTATACGCTTTCCACCAGCTAGTTGCTGTATAAAATATCTATTGTGCTAATCTTAGCCACAGAACAGGTATTACAAGATTGGTAAAAGGGTAAGAGAAAATAAAACCGATAAGCATATTAAAACGGTCATGGAAATTATGATCTGCATATTCTTGGAAACAAAGAAAGGCTTGTCCTAATAAAGCAACAAGATATTATGCATGTGACACGGCCACACGGAATGCAACCAAACATCCTCACACAGGCTTCAGCCCAGCTCAGTCAGAGTGGATATCCCCATCGGAGAACAAGGCATTGTGCTGAGGCACCAGTGAAAACCACTTAGTGAAAGGACATGCATGATGGAGAGTTGACATCACATATGTACATGTAGATATGTAACAAGTCAACTTTCTGTAGAACGCAAATCTAAATAGAACACTATAGAACGTATACAAAAAAAAAAATTTCTTTGAAGTCCTTTTCAACCAAATTCTTCTAACCAAATCCTCCTTCCCCCATCCTCTATATGCTCCCATTCTTATATTACCACCCTGTAAACACCCTCTGCACATATTGACATATACAGGAGAGCCTCGGTTATCTGGCCTGGAAGGGGATCCGCTGATGCCAGATAAGTGTGCTTTCAGGTTGCTCGAGACTTACAGCAATAGGCCCTGCTAATACAGTACTATACCCCACTCCACATACATACCATGATCTCTGTATTAAATGTTAAACTACAGTAATTGACTAATCTCCCAGAACAGCTCAAATTAAGGACAGTACAATATTGCAATGCTGTACCTCACTAATCCACCCACTCAGTAGACAGAACTCATGCTGTAAATTTTTGGAAGCTTTGATCTCTCTCTGGTAGCAGAAAATACAGATACTGAAAGCAGAAGTCCTGTTATTGTCTCACACGGCTCCCTAGTGATAAATGGACATAAAAACGCATTACAGCACTACTATTTAGTAGCAAGCAAATGTAACAAATAAGAAAATAAATAGGCCTGGAGCACTTGAAAGCCTCTAAATAAATTCACTGTTAAAGGGTTAATGGAGAGGGAGGTTAACAGCTGTAGCAGCATTCAGAAACAGGAAGGGGAAGCAGAACAGAGGTTTGAATTCAGAAAGAAAGTACGAATTAAAGCTAAATGTACACTATGCATAAGTGCTGTAAAAAATATATTTTGTGATGAAAACCATAAGTGGCAATGTGGCATACCAACAAACAGTGGTTGCTGCACAAAGAGGTCAGGGCTCAATCACTCAGGCCACAGTTTAAGTGCCAAATGTTGTACAGACGCCTTGCTCTAAAGGGGGGGGGGGGGGGGGGGGAAACAAAGCTTTTGGGGGTGACTTGTGCACATGCTCGATCCTAGAGTTTAATATTCAGTATATGTTCCTTTAAGGTCAGCAACATGGCGGAGAGGACAGTTGTCCTCGATCTCCACGTGTCACCCCCTTCAGCCCTGCAGAAGGAAATGTAAATAATATGTACACAAAGAGGCTCCAGCCACATCTCCAGCTATAACAATGTGTGTTTAGTCTCCCATTGCTAAAGACAAAAAGAAAGCCAGCCAGCTAGTAGAGTGCAAACAAAACGGTGCTTATGGAAACAGGCTGGATGCTTCACTGCTGTGTTACTCTATGCAGACTAGACTAGCAGGACTGAACTCAACATTATTGAGCATGCCCAATCACGGACACAGGACAGCACTGCTTCACATGTGGCCATGCTGCAGTTCAACAGTCTTTTATTGGAAAGGTCTGAAGGATGTCTGGTCTCCTGTCCTCAATTCCATTTCCCCATACTATCTTTGAAGCAGAGTCACTTTTAAACCTGGTACACACTTTCAATTAGGATTGGCCAATCACTGACCAAATATTACCGCCTCCATGTACTATGATGGTTTCCCTACACAACTTGCTCATAGTATTCAGAATCTGGTGACCCTCATACTATATGCAGATGGTAAAATTGGTCAATGATTGGCCAACCATAACAAAGTGTGTACCAGGATTAATACAACTCTAGAATGAACAAGTGCCATTTCCTGTCTGTGCAGGAAAGCACCTGCTAGACCTACCGGTAGCGGTGTTTCTGTCCTGAAGCTGGGACACGTCCTTAGGAGTTTGGGCACGCCCAGACACCTGTTGAGAATTCAAGTATACCAGCACTCCAGTTTTCTCAAAGATTCACGCTCTTTTATTGAGCTAACATATCCACAGACATGACCGACAATTGTTTCGGGGCCTCGCAGGGTCCCCCTTTCTCAAGGCGTATGTGGTTACCAATACGCCTTGAGAAAGGGGGACCCTGCGAGGCCCCGAAACAATTGTCGGTCATGTCTGTGGATATGTTAGCTCAATAAAAGAGCGTGAATCTTTGAGAAAACTGGAGTGCTGGTATACTTGAATTCTGGACTTATACTTTGGTGGTTTGCCTATACCACAATACCAAGCACCCTGCCTTAGATGGTGTGCCCAGTCACAACTCTTCTTGCCCCAGACACCTGTTGAAACACACAGGAAAAAGTATTAAAAGCTCCCGCCCTCCCTCTAACCTCAGTGCATAAAAAAGTAACAGACCGGAACACCAGGAAAGAGAGATGAGCGAAGCACCTCCTAGTGACCCCTAAACAACTGGCCCCAAGGAAAGTGCGAAGAAAAAAGGGTAGGGTAGCGGACGGTGTCCCAGCTTCAGGACAGAAACACAGCTACCGGTAGGTCTAGCAGGTGCTTTCTCTATCCCTCAGCTGGGACACGTCCTTAGGAGTAGATACAAAAGTAAATAACCCACCTAGGGAGGGACTACAGCTTGGAGCACTTTCCTGCCAAACGCCAAATCCTGTTGCGACAGTACGTCCACTCTATAGTGTTTGACGAAGGTGGAAGGACTTGCCCAGGTCGCCGCCTGGCATATCTGCTGAACCGTAGCCCCCGCTCTTTCAGCCCAAGACGTGGAGATGGAACGGGTTGAATGCGCATTAACATTGTCTGGTGGAGTGGAGTCTGAAATCTCGTAGGCTAATGAGATCACCTCACATAACCATTTAGCCATGGTTTGTCTTGAAGCTTGCTGTCCCTTATTTTTTGATCCGTACAAAACAAATAAGTGAGAGGTTTTTCTAAACTCTCTAGTTCTTGTCAAATAAGCTAGAATAGCCCTTCTGACATCTAGACAATGAAATTCCGACTCCCTAGCACAAGAAGGCTTATCACAAAACGAAGGAAGCACAATATTTTGTGACCTGTGGAACTCCGACGAAACTTTCGGTAAATAATTAGGGTCTAAACGTAGGACGACCTTGTCCGAAAAAATAGACAAAAAAGGATCCTTAATGGATAAAGCTTGAAGATCGCCTAGTCTTCTAGCTGTCGTAATTGCAACTAAAAAAATCACTTTGAGAGTCAAAAATTTTAGCTCGATTTCATCGATCGGCTCAAAGAGAGGTTTGGTCAAAATATTGAGCACTAAAGAAAGATCCCATTGCGGTACTATTTTCTGCTTGATAGGCGTGGATTTTTGAATAGCCCGAAAAAAATCTTTGATTAGCCTTTCTTGTGCCAAGGGTCTATCGAGTAAAATAGACAATGCCGAACACTGTACCCTAAGCGTACTTAGAGATAAGTTCATCTCTAGTCCACTTTGAAAAAAATCCAGAATAGTACCAATCTCAGTCTGTACCCTATTATGAGAAACACACCATGACCCAAACACCTTCCACACTTTTCTATATATTTTGTGAGTAATGGGTTTCCTGCATTTCAGCAGGGTATCTATCACTTTCTCTGATACTCCTTTGTTTCTTAGTATTATCCTCTCAGGATCCACGCTGCTAGATTGAACAACTCTGGCTTGGGGTGGAATAAAGGACCCTGTCGCAGAAGATCTGACCTCAGAGGAAGTGGTAACAGCGACTGACCTGATAGACTCAAGAGAGTGGCAAACCACCCTCTCTTGGGCCAAAGCGGCGCTATCAGTATCACACAAGCTTTCTCTTTCTGCACTTTGTCTAAAACTCGCGGGATCAGGTTCAGGGGTGGAAAAGCGTAACCTAGATTGAACGTCCATGGTACTGAAAGCGCATCCAATCCCAGAGAGCTTGAACTGCTGTGGAGAGAGAAAAATTGAGGAATCTTTGCATTGTTTGGGGAAGCGAACAGGTCTATCTCTGGAAAGCCCAGTTGCTCTGTTATCCAGAGAAAAACTTCTTGGTTCAGCTCCCACTCTGCTTGATCGAGTTCGTGGCGGCTCAAATAGTCCGCCTCCACATTCAGCACTCCTTTTACGTGAATTGCCTCGAGTGACAGCAGATTTGTTTCTGCCCACTCAAAAATCTCTGTTGCCAGAAGAGACAGACTCGGGGATCGAGTGCCCCCCTGTTTGTTGAGATACGCAATCGCGGATATGTTGTCGGAAAATACAAGAACGTGTTTGCTCCGAATCAAGACCTGGAAGGCAAAAAACGCCTCCAAAACTGCTCGAAGCTCTCTGAGATTGGACGAACTCCTCGCCAGTCTCTTGGACCAGGTTCCCTGTGCTTGGTGACCTAATGCTGTGGCCCCCCAACCCCAGGCACTTGCGTCCGTGTGGATTCTCACTGGGTCTTCCTGTCTCCACACTCTGCCCTTTACCAGATTGGAAGTATCCAGCCACCAATGAAAACTTTGTTTCACCTGATCCGGAATCTGAACTACCTGTTCTAAGGATTCCTGAGTTTTGTCCCAGATCGTTAACAACCATCTCTGTAGACCTCGCCCGTGAAATTGTGCCCATGTGACCGCTGGAAGTGTTGCCGTTATTAACCCCAACACTTTCATTATATTTCTGATGGACGTTTCCCGAGACAGTAAAAGATTTCTCAACTCTAACTGTAACCTCTCTATCTTTCCTGATGGCAGAAAAATTCTGCCCCTGACCGAGTCTATCACATACCCCAAAAATACAATTGTCTGGGTTGGTGTTAGATGTGATTTTGAATAATTGATGATCCACCCCAATTGTGTTAGAGTGTGGATTACTCGATCTCTGTGCTGGAATAGAATCTCCTGGGATTTTGCAAAAATTAATAGGTCGTCTAAGTAGGGAATTATTTGTATCCCCTGTAGTCTTAGGAATTTCATGACCTCTGCCAATACCTTGGTAAAAATTCGGGGAGCGGTTGCAATCCCGAAAGGAAGTGCTTGGAATTGGTAGTGAAGACACCGGTCCTCCATCTGGACCGCGAATCTTAGATATTTTTGGTGCGATCGGGCAATTGGGACGTGTAAATATGCGTCCTGTAAATCTATTGATACGAAGTACTCCTCTCCCTGAAGAAGAGCTTTCACCGACGCTATGTTCTCCATTCTGAACTTTTTGTACGTTAAATAGGGATTTAGGGATTTCAGATTCAGAATGAATCTGAAATCCCCTGTGTTTTTTGTTACCAAAAACACATGGGAATAATATCCCTGAAATTCCTCCCTTGGAGGAACCGACACAATCACTTTTTTTAAAATTAACTTTGTTATCTCTGAAAAAAGCCCGTTTGCTTTGCTCAAATCCTGAGGAAGGCTGTTCACATATACCCTGGGGGGAGGGGGAACAAAAAATTGTGGACGATATCCGTCCTGAACGATTTTCAAAATAAAAGGATCTGGATTTATCTGACACCACTGGGACACAAAATAAAGAAGCCTTCCCCCCACCGGCCGTGAGTCACTTCCTTTCTTTGGGGTTGCTGGGTCTTGCAAGTGCAAAACCCCCTTTCCCTCTGCCTGCTGGAAAGGACCATTTCCTCTGCTGAGATTGAGATTTGGATTGGTCCTGCGTTGGTCTTTTGAAAATACTCTGTTTCTTAAATTGAAAATTCTTACGTTTAGTGGGGAATTGTTTCCCTTTTTCTGCCGACCTGGAAAGTATATTTTCCAATTCGCTACCAAAAAGTAGATTCCCCTCAAACGGGACTGAACATAATTTGTTCTTGGAAGTTAGGTCCCCCTCCCATGCTTTGAGCCAGACCGCTCTTCTGGCAGAGTTGACAAGAGCTGTAGTACGAGCGGAAATCCTAATAATTTCAACCGCTGCGTCTGCCAAAAAAGCCACCGATCTTAAAACCACCGGGAGTGATTTCACATAAGTACTCAAGGCTTTACCTGAAGTCACGTGTGAAACTAAATTTTCCATCCAAATTTTCAAGTTTCTGGAAATGCAAGTAGCGGCCACGCTAGGCAAAAAGGCAAAGGAAGCCGATTCCCATGCTTTTTTCAGAAGCACATCAATTCTTTTATCCAAAGCATCTTTGAGTACCCCTGCGTCCTCAAAGGAGAGGTCCGCATTTTTTGAGTGCTTGGATAAAGAAGCGTCTATTTTAGGACATTTAACAAATTTATCCATATCTGCTTGAGCAAATGGGTATTTCCTTCTTGCTGATTTAGGTATAAATAAACGCCGCTCCGGCTCCAGCCATTGCGACGTAATAATATCCTTAAGGGATTGGTGAAAAGGAAACACTCTACCCGTTTGCTGAGCCAGACCAGAATAAACTTGATCCTGGACCGAAAGTTCTGTGTGGATTTCCGGAATCTGTTCGGTAGTGTAGACAGCTTTAAGTAAATCGTTAATCTCATCAGTATTAAACAAAAATCTTGCTGGTTTTTTTGACTCTTCATCTGACTCTTCCTCAGATTGAAGAGTTTCCCCCTCTTCTAAATCGGACCAGTTTTCTCTGTCCTCTAAGTCCTCCCCTTCACCCTCCTCCTCTTCCTGCGGAACCCCAAAAATATCACCCGGGTCTAGAGGAGGAATTGCCGAGGTATCGCCCTCAGATAATCCGATAGCGTCTATAGGGGAAGTGGATTCAATCGGGACTATTGGTGCAGAGGAAGGGCCCGCAATAGGGCCCTCGGTAGAGGCTGACAAGATAGAATCTTTAAATTTCCCTAAAGTGTCAGTCATATCTTTCTTAACAGACCGCATGACATTCTTAAAAATAGCAGAAGATTCCGAAGCAATAACTGCATTGATACAGCCCTGACACAGACTCTTAGTATAACTGGAGGATAATTTAGTCTGACACTGGCAACATTTCCTGGACCTAGCTTTCTCACTAGAACTACCAGATTTCGACTCCACTCTGGCCTAGAGAGAAAACCAAGGAAAGGAACGGACACACAAAAAACAGGAAACCTTATTAGTATTTACACAGTTTCTATAAGGCATTCCTTATGGGAGATATTACTCCCACTCACCCCACCATCAGATTGTTGTCTGGTTCCTGATGTGGCTGAGGAGGATGCTGCCGCTGCCCCTGAGGCTGACGCTGCTGCTGCCCTTGTAGAAGGTGCTGCTGCTGCTGCTGCCCCTGTGGCTGGCGCAGCCGCTGACCTTGAAGAAGGTGCTGCTGCTGACACTGCGGCTGGCGCTGTACCTGGCGCCGCCGAGGCGGCCGATGCGGACATGGTGGCTGCACTAGCTGACTCCATCCTCCACCATGCTGGCTCCCCGGCGTTCTCTTATGCGCAACCGGAAGTGCAGTAACGCGTCACTTCCGGTGCGACGACTCCTCCTCCCGAGCTCTGCGCTCTCGCCGTGTGATCAAAGGGCAGGCCAGTTTAGTCGCGCGGGAGGAAGGAAGCTGGACAGCCCTATTCCACCCGAGGGCGTCCAGTTCAATGGCGGCAGAGGCACCTTCTCCCCGATGTCTTGACGCTTCTTCCCGGCTTCCCAGGTACCTCTGCCAGTGACACACTCACCCTCTGGTGAGATACAGAAAAAAACAAACTGGAGCTACTTTCCGTGTGCTTCCGGGCGGAAACACAAAAATAACTGAGGTTAGAGGGAGAGCGGGAGCTTTTAATACTTTTTCCTGTGTGTTTCAACAGGTGTCTGGGCGTGCCCAAACTCCTAAGGACGTGTCCCAGCTGAGGGATAGAGAAATAACCTTTAAAGAAAAACATTTCTTTTTAACAGTGGATACAAATTCTGCAATATATCTGCTGTGTGTCTACTTCCTGGAAGCCGACATAGGCTAACATCCTGTTTTTACAAATTAGCTGCTCTGCCAAGGATTGCCGAGATTCCTGAGCTGACAACAGCTGGGAGATTAAAGGGGCGCTATGTCGAAAAATTAAATAAAATTTAAAATATGTGCAAACAGACAAATAAGTAGTATGTTTTTTCCAGAGTAAAATGAGCCATAAATTACTTTTCTCCTATGTTGTGGTCACTTACAGTAAGCAGTAGAAATCTGACAGAAGCGACAGGTTTTTGACTGGTCCATCTCTTCATAGGGGATTCTCAGCAAGGCTTTTATTCTTTATAAAGATATTCCCTAAAAAGGATTTAAACAATGATGCTGGCCAGCTTCCCTGCTCACTATACAGTGTTTTGGCAGTTGGACAGAGCAACTCCCATTCACTAAATGCTTTTGAAAATAAATATATCCCTGAGAATCCCCTATAAAGAGATGGACTAATCCAAAACCTGTCACTTCTGTCAGATTTCTACTATTTACTGTAAGTGACAGCAACATAGGAGAAAAGTAATTTATGGCTCATTTTACTCTGGAAAAAAACATACTTCTTATTTGTTTAGGTTTGCACATATTTTAACTTTTACAATTTTTCGCCATAGTGCCCCTTTAAATTACAGTGGTAAGTATTCATGGATGAAGGGGAATTAGACAGGTTCAAATCTCTAGATACATACAGGGTGCATTCCTCTCTGTTTTCCTTCTGTCTTGTGCTAGAGTTCAGGTACACTTTAACATTATCCTGCCAAGGTTTGCTGGATCACACAGGCACTCCACAGATCTCCTCAGAAAAAACAGTGGCACAAGCACTGAGCCTGAGATTATTAGTTCAGCTGCAACACTGCTACCCCACTGGCTAGATAACATGTTGGCTCTCTCTGCAAGAAGAAAACAAGCAGCAGAAAAGCAACCCATGACCAGTAGAGGAGTGTGGAGGGTAAAAGTCTAACCACTGCCGCTCCATCAGATAGAAGCCAGGTGACCTTTCCTCCGCACCAGTGAGGCTTGACGAATGCTCTCTGCTGCCAATGCAGGCGCCAGAAGAAATCAGAAAAACGGATCTAGCCAAAATCATTCATGGCCATCCTTTCAAAGAAGTTGGAGTTAATAAGTTAAAAAATGTACAGGAACATTGTAAACTAACAACAAAAACATTTGTAAAAAGCTTTACTCCCATAGGACTCAATGTTCTCCCCAGATTTATTTTTCCAGCCGGGTGGCATGAAAATGTAGCCGGGTGGGGGGCGAGGGGGGAAAGCGAGGGGTGCAACTCTGCTTACAGCATAGGAGGGGATTGAGCCAATGACAGCCGGGTGCTCACCAAAATTAGTGGGGTGAAGCACACGGCTAAAAGAGGCTGAAGCGCATAAGCTCGTTTCAGATCAGTACATAGTGATGTGTACAGGGCGAAAAGTTACGTGATCATAAATGCCAGACTAAACAGGTGGCTGTCCAGTTTTAACAATTCAGGGTTGGAGTGGTCTTGATTGGGTGTGGCAAGGCGCTCCAAGGGGTAGGGGCAGCATGATAGAAAGATCCTCTTGCTCCAAAGGTTTTTAGTTGGATTCTGGGGTGGTCAGGTTGTTATATCCTGTAGATTTGAGGTTGTGGGGGGTGTTATACAGTTGCCAGTTTCCTGGTGCCAAGCGCTTGGCTAATGTATTTGAATGAGATGGAGCAGTGGCATCTCAGGCTCAGTGCTGGTTCCCAACCGCAAACGCGGGTCCTGCAGCATTTTTGATGATTTCCGAGGTGATTCAGCCTCTATGTTAAGTATAGAAAAGTGGAAAATCCCTCTGAAAAGCGCTAGATCAGAGCGATTTTCCAAGCGTTTTTGTTAGAGGCTGTTCAGTTACAGCTCTACTGTAACAAAATATTAAAAATGCTACTCCAAAATGCTCCAAAAATCGCTAGGCATGTTTAGAAAATCACTCTGCACATGCCTAGAATTGCTCTGAAATATCACTTCAAAAAGCGGTAAGCAATTGCGATTACGCTATCGCTTTTTGGTGTGCCTAACTGATACTTTTAGCCAAAAACTAGAGTGAACATCAGCGGCTTTGATTTAAGTCTAGCCATTTTAGCCACATGCTTGTTACAGATGTGCAAATCCCACTCTGCAACCAAAAGGACCAGAAAGACTGCTAGGAAATTGGCATTGTCTCAAAGTAAATAAATATGGCAGCCTTCACACTACAGTATATGTAAAAAGAGAACCAAGAGCCCAATATAGTGTAGTAAGTATTGACAATTGGGTAAATGAAACGAGTATAATATATACTCACAAACCAGGGTTGCCTCCAAGTAACCACTGTACAGGCAGGTGAGGAGATTAGCCTGTCCTCACTCAGGGTTAGGAAGTCACTCTATAGTAGACAGGAGAGAGAAAGAGGTATCCCCCCTCCACCAGGGGTGGATATCAATTATAACGTAATGAAGAACAGAGGCGCCAACAGGATAAAATCAATTCTTAAAACTTTTAAAATTGCTTAGGAGGCAGTGGACTTACAACCCGCATGCCGACACAAAAACTGTGTATTCAACAATCAAATTTATTGGTACACTCCAGGGTTTTTTTGCAACGCGTTTCGCAGGTATATTCCCGCTTCCTCAGGCAATAAAAAATAGGAGTACACAGTACTCCTATTATCGTGACCTTGAGACTGTACTGTGTGTACTCTTATTTTTTTATTGCCTGAGGAAGCGGGAATATACCTGCGAAACGCGTTGCAAAAAAACCCTCTAGTGTACCAATAAATTTGATTGTTTTGAATACACAGTTTTTGTGTTTGCTTGCAGGGGGCAAGTCCACCACTGCCTCCTAAGCAATTTTAAAAGTTTTAAGAATTGATTTTATCCTGTTGGCGCCTCTGTTCTTTATTCACACTACAGTAAAAAACATGGGGCATACAAGTATCTGCCAAGTAGCATTCCATAAGATTTATTCTTATCAATGCAAATCCCCCCCCCCCCCCCAAGCTCATAGAACAACATTTCTAGATGTCATTGCATGGAAACCGTACATCATTCAATTTATTTGTAATTGTTTTTGGTGGGGGGGAAAAATTGAACCCCTCTCTGTGGTATACAGAGCCGTTCAGGTGCTACATTTTTGCAGGAATTTTTTTTTTTTGCAGAAGAGAACATTGAACAAATGAAGAGTAATTAAAGTGTTCAATGAATACACTGTTCACTTCTGCAGCAGCTAAAAAGACCAGCAGCTATTTCAAAGCACAATTCAGTAAAACACATATACAGTTAGAGGCGATAAGAAGTTAAAAAACATGCAAGCTTCTCATCAGCTTAAGATTTACCGCCAAATTCAATTGCTGGTTTCACGTAATGGGACACGGAATAAAAAATAATAAAAAAATTAAAAAAAAACAGTTTTACTTGCCTAGGGCTTCCCAGCCCCCTCCAGTCATCCCATGCCCTTGCAGTCACTCACAGAGCATCCGGTCCCCCACAGTCAGCTAGTTCTGTTTTTGCTGACAGGCCCTGAAAGGGAGTCGGCGGGCTTTCTGCGTCTGCGCAGGCCTGGCCGCGTGTATCCTTCAGGTTTCCGTTCTTAACAGCATCCTGCACAGGGCGCAATTGTGGACGGGAACGCAAAGAAAAATAAGCATGTCCAGGTCTGTCAGTGAAAACGAAACTAGCTGGCTGCGGGGAACCGGAGGCTCTGTGAGTGACTGCGAGGGCACGGGACGGCACGGGACTGGTAGAAGCCCCAGGAATGTAAACCTGGCTTAATTGTCCCTTTAACCACTTGCCGACCGCCCACAGCCCATGGGCGGCGGCAAAGTGGACGCCTAAAGGACCGCAATACGCCTTCAGGCGGCGCGTCCTTTAGGCATGCCGGGGGAGCGATCGCGTCATTGATGACGCGCGCTTCCCCCGGCAACTGGCTCCGCCCACCCGCCGTAACATCCCGCCGGCCATACGGAAGCGCCGGCGGGATGTTAACCCCGCGATCGCCGCTACAAAGTGTATAATACACTTTGTAATGTATACAAAGTGTATTATACAGGCTGCCTCCTGCCCTGGTGATCCCAGTGTCCGAGGGACCACCAGGGCAGGCTGCAGCCACCCTAGTCTGCACCCAAACACACCGATCTGCCCCCCCCCGCCCACTGATCGCCCACAGCACCCCTCAGACCCCCCCCTGCCCACCCCCCAGACCCCTGTTTGCACCCAATCACCCCCCTAATAACCCATCAATCACTCCCTGTCACTATCTGTCAACGCTATTTTTTTTTTTATCCCCCCCCTGCCCCCTCCTGATCACCCCCCCACCCCTCAGATTCTCCCCAGACCCCCCCCCCCCCCCAGAGCCCCCCCCCCTGTGTACTGTATGCATCTATCTTCCCTGATAACCTGTCAATCACCCGTCAATCACCCGTCAATCACCCGTCAATCACCCGTCAATCACCCATCAATCACCCATCAATCACCCATCAATCACCCATCAATCACCCATCAATCACCCCCTGTCACTGCCACCCAACAATCAGCCCCTAACCTGCCCCTTGCGGGCAATCTGATCACCCACCCACACCAATAGATCGCCCGCAGATCCGACATCAGATCACCTCCCAAATCCATTGTTTACATCTATTCTCTCCTCTAAACACCCACTAATTACCCATCAATCACCCATCAATCACCCCCTATCACCACCTGTCACTTTTACCTAACAGATCAGACCCTAATCTGCCCCTTGCGGGCACCCAATCACCCGCCAACACGCTCAGATTGCCCTCTGACCCCCCCTTATCAATTCGCCAGTGCATTAATTACATCTGTTCTTCCCTGTAATAACCCACTGATCACCTGTCAATCACCTGCCAATCACCTATCACCCATCAATCACCCCCTGTCACCCCCTGTCACTGCCACCCATCAATCAGCCCCTAACCTGCCCCTTGCGGGCAATCTGATCACCCACCCACACCATTAGATCGCCCGCAAACCCGCCGTCAGATTACCTCCCAAATGTATTGTTTACATCTGTTATCTTCTCTAAACACCCACTAATTACCCATCAATCACCCATCAATCACCCCCTATCACCACCTGTCACTGTTACCTATCAGATCAGACCCTAAGCTGCCCCTTGCGGGCACCCAATCACCCGCCCACACGCTCAGATTGCCCTCAGACCCCACCCCCCCCCCCCTTATCAATTCACCAGTGCATTAATTACATCTGTCCTTCCCTGTAATAACCCACTGATCACCTGTCAATCACCTGCCAATCACCTATCACCCATCAATCACCCCCTGTCACTGCCACCCAACAATCAGCCCCTAACCCGCCCTTGCGGGCAAACTGATCACCCACCCACACCAATAGATCGCCCGCAGATCCGACATCAGATCACCACCCAAGCGCAGTGTTTCCATCTATTCTCTCCTCTAAACACCCACTAATTACCCATCAATCACCCCCTATCACCACCTGTCACTGTTACCCATCAGATCAGACCCTAATCTGCCCCTTGCGGGCACCCAATCACCCGCCTACACGCTCAGATTGCCCTCAGACCCCCCCCTTATCAATTCGCCAGGGCATTATTTACATCTGTCCTTCCCTGTAATAACCCACTGATCACCTGTCAATCACCTATCAATCACCCATCAATCACCCCCTGTCACTGCCACCCATCAATCACCCGCTGTCACTGCCACCCATCAATCAGCCCCTAACCTGCCCCTTGCGGGCAATCTGATCACCCACCCACACCAATAGATCGCCCGCAGATCCGACGTCCGATCACCTCCCAAGTGCAGTGTTCACATCTGTTCTCTACCCTAAACACCCACTAATTACCCATCAATCACCCCCTGTCACTGCTACCTATCAGATTAGACCCCTATCTGCCCCTAGGGCACTCAATCACCCGCCCACACCCTCAGAATGCCCTCAGACCCCAGCCCTGATCACCTCGCCAGTGCATTGCTTGCATCTATTCCCCCTCTAATCACACCTTGAGACACCCATCAATCACCTCCTGTCACCCCCTAGCACACCTACCCATCAGATCAGGCCCCAATTTGCCCCGTGTGGGCTCCTGATCACTCGGCCAAACCCTCAGATCCCCCCCAGACCCCCTTCCGATCACCTCCCCAGTGCATTGATTGCATCTATTTTCCCCTCTAACCACCCCCTGAGACACCCATCAATCACCTCCTGTCACCCCCCTAGCACTCCTATCCATCAGATCAGGCCCAATACAACCTGTCATCTAAAAGGCCACCCTGCTTATGACCGGTTCCACAAAATTCGCCCCCTCATAGACCACCTGTCATCAAAATTTGCAGATGCTTATACCCCTGAACAGTCATTTTGAGACATTTGGTTTCCAGACTACTCACGGTTTTGGGCCCGTAAAATGCCAGGGCGGTATAGGAACCCCACAAGTGACCCCATTTTAGAAAAAAAGACACCCCAAGGTATTCTGTTAGGTGTATGACGAGTTCATAGAAGATTTTATTTTTTGTCAAAAGTTAGCGGAAATTGATTTTTATTGGGTTTTTTTCACAAAGTGTCATTTTTCACTAACTTGTGACAAAAAAAAAATTCTATGAACTCGCCATACACCTAACGGAATACCTTAGGGTGTCTTCTTTCTAAAATGGGGTCACTTGTGGGGTTCCTATACTGCCCTGGCATTTTAGGGGCCCTAAACCGCGAGGAGTAGTCTAGAAAACAAATGCCTCAAAATGACCCGTGAATAGGACGTTGGGCCCCTTAGCGCACCTAGGCTGCAAAAAAGTGTCACACATGTGGTACCGCCGTACTCAGGAAAAGTAGTATAATGTGTTTTGGGGTGTATTTTTACACATACCCATGCTGGGTGGGAGAAATTTCTATGTAAATGGTCAATTGTGTGTAAAACAAATCAAACAATTGTCATTTACAGAGATATTTCTCCCACTTAGCATGGGTATGTGTAAAAATACACCCCAAAACACATTATACTACTTCTCCTGAGTACGGCGGTACCACATGTGTGGCACTTGTTTACACCCTAAGTACGCTAAGGGGCCCAAAGTCCAATGAGTACCTTTAGGATTTCACAGGCCATTTTGTGACATTTGGTTTCAAGACTACTCCTCACGGTTTAGGGCCCCTAAAATGCCAGGGCAGTATAGTAACCCCACAAATGACCCCATTCTAGAAAGAAGACACCCAAAGGTATTCCGTTAGGAGTATGGTGAGTTCATAGAAGATTTTATTTTTTGTCAAAAGTTAGCGGAAAATTGATTTTTATTGTTTTTTTTACAAAGTGTCATTTTCCACTAACTTTTGACAAAAAATAAAATCTTCTATGAACTCACCATACTCCTAACGGAATACCTTGGGGTGTCTTCTTTCTAAAATGGGGTCATTTGTGGGGTTCCTATACTGAACTGGCATTTTAGGGGCCCTAAACCGTGAGGAGTAGTCTGGAAATCAAATTCCGCAAAATGACCTGTGAAATCCTAAAGGTACTCATTGGACTTTGGGCCCTTTAGCGCAGTTAGGGTGCAAAAAAGTGCCACACATGTGGTATTGCCATACTCGAGAGAAGTAGTACAATGTGTTTTGGGGTGTATTTTTACACATACCCATGCTGGGTGGGAGAAATATCTCTGTAAATGGACAATTGTGTGTAAAAAAATGAAAAAATTGTCATTTACAGAGATATTTCTCCCACCCAGCATGGGTATGTGTAAAAATACACCCCAAAACACATTCTACTACTTCTCTTGAGTACGGCAATACCACATGTGTGGCACTTTTTTGCAGCCTAACTGCGCTAAGGGGCCCAAAGTCCAATGAGCACCTTTAGGCTTTACAGGGGTGCTTACAAATTAGCACCCCCCAAAATGCGAGGACAGTAAACACACCCCACAAATGACCCCATTTTGGAAAGTAGACACTTCAAGGTATTCAGAGAGGGGCATGGTGAGTCCGTGGCAGATTTCATTTTTTTTTTGTCGCAAGTTAGAAGAAATGGATTCTTTTTTTTTTTCTTTTTTTTTGTCACAAAGTGTCATTTTCCGCTTACTTGTGACAAAAAATAATATCTTCTATGAACTCACTATGCCTCTCAGTGAATACTTTGGGATGTCTTCTTTCCAAAATGGGGTCATTTGGGGGGTATTTATACTATCCTGGAATTCTAGCCCCTCATGAAACATGACAGGCGGTCAGAAAAGTCATAGATGCTTGAAAATGGCAAAATTCACTTTTTGCACCATAGTTTGTAAACGCTATAACTTTTACCCAAACCAATAAATATACACTGAATGGTTTTTTTTTTTATCAAAAACCTGTTTGTCCACATTTTTCGCGCTGCATGTATACAGAAATTTTACTTTATTTGAAAATTGTCAGCACAGAAAGTTAACAAAATCATTTTTTTGCCAAAATTCATGTCTTTTTTGATGAATATAATAAAAAGTAAAAATCGCAGGAGCAATCAAATAGCACCAAAAGAAAGCTTTATTAGTGACAAGAAAAGGAGCCAAAATTCATTTAGGTGGTAGGTTGTATGAGCGAGCAATAAACCGTGAAAGCTGCAGTGGTCTGAATGGAAAAAAAGTGGCCGGTCCTTAAGGGGTAGAAAGACTGTGGTCCTCAAGTGGTTAAAGGGATTCTTAAGCCTAGAAAAAAACATTTTTTTTTTACTCACCTGGGGCTTCTACCAGCCTCCTGCAGCTGTCCCGTGCCCTCGCAGTCCCTCTTGGATCCTCCTGTCCTCCGCAGCCAGCTACCTTCGATTTCGGCCGAAAGGATCAGTGCGCCTGCGCAGGCCTGGCCACGTGTCTCCTTCGCATTCCCGTCTGCAATAATGCTATTGTAGACGGGAACGCGAAAAAGACTACGCTTCGCCACGCCTGTCGGTGAATTTAAAGTAGCTGGTGGCGGGGTACAGGAGGATCCGAGAGAGACTGCAAGGGCACGGGACGGCTGCAGGGGGCTGGTAGAAGCCACAGGTGAGTAAAAATGATTTTTTTTCTAGGCTTAAAGCGGATCCGAGATGAAAAACTAACTATAACAAGTATCTTGTCTATATATCTTATCTAAAGTTTAGCTGAGCATACTCTGCTTTAGGGAGCACGAGAGGCACAATAAAGACACAAGGAGACACATAGGGGGACACTGAAGCACAGGGGACAGAGAAGGCCGCTGATTGGCCCGGAGCCGCCATGGATGAGGTGAGACTTAGTCGCTTCTGCTGCACATACTAAAGGACATACTAAAGGAGGCACAAGAGGTAGTCCCCGGCTGCGTGACTTCATCGCGGCGGGTGTTCGTAACGGCGGGTCGTTCGTAATTCGGGCGTTCGTAAGCCGGGGACTACCTGTAATTTGGGCTCAATATTCTGACGTCGCCCAAACCATTCAATGAGCACAGCTATGGCCGTAATTCCTATTACGGCCTATGGTGGCGTCGGCTGCGCCCAAATCTCCTGCACAGATTTTACTGGGCTCAGCTAACCGCAGCCTAGGAGCGATCTGTCAAAACAGACAGATCAACTCCTAGTGTGAAAGAGCCCTTAGAGGCTTTTCTCACTGTAAGATCAGCAGCCAGTACTTAGTTACCCAGCAGACACCTAATTGTGAATCAGTAACTTTTCATGTGACTTTCCACAAGTCCAACCAACTTCTGCTTTCTGTGGTAAAAGTTCCTGTTTCATGCCCCTCTGTACTGGCACTCAGTTCAGGCGGTCACATGACTCACCACAAGCTCCAATAGTCAGCAAGTTTCCCTCACAGCAGACTCTGCTGTCAAGTTTAAAGCAAACCTGTAAGATCCACAGGTCTAAAGTTTATAGATGCCGGATTTGCCATGGTAGAGGGAAGCCTCTGGATCCTCCAGAGATTTCCCAGGTTCTCTTCCCGACCACCAATCCAGCGCTGGGATCCTCAGAAGTTCGCAGCTGCGCTCCCATATATGTAAATGAGTGTGGCTGCATGGCGCAGGATGGCTCAAGCCTGCACAGTAGCAAGGAGTTGCTGCTTGGGCTCAGCGGAAAAAGACGAGGCTATTCATCTCTGTGCTACTACGCTAGGCGCAAACCATCTGGGCCTGCGCAATGCGACTGAGCTCCATCAACTAGCCCTTATAGATGGGCTTTGGGTGGTCCTATTGCTGGAATGTTGAGGTGGAGGGGGGCTAGCGGAACCTTTGGATTAAAGGCTTCCTTTTATCTACTTAGGTAAGTGCCTATGTGGGGAACTTTTTTCCCCTTCAGGTACACTAAGACTTTGCATAGCTTTAGAATAGACTACAGTGTATGCTTTAGAATATGCTAGAAGGCCTTGTTCACAGTATAAATTGCCAGCACTATCGCAAGCGCTGAGCAATTTATACTGATTTTTGAAGAGCTTTTCCCTGGATTTGCGCTTAGAAAACCTCTTTTCTAAGCGCTTTTTATTAGCGATGATTTTTTTTCACTTCCTGACATTAGTGAGGAAGTGAATGCTCTAACCTGGAAATGAATAAATACGATGTATTTTGTCATAAAAGCGCTTGGGAAATCGCTATACAAAGCGTTTTTTTCAAGTGCTTTGCAATTTCCCTATACTTACCATTAAGCCAAAGCGCTCAGAAAATACAGGTAGTGCGTTTGCAATTTCAATGAAATCAAAACGCTTACATGTGAACACTGTCATAGGAAACCATTACACAAGCGCTTTTAGGGCGATTTGCAAAGTTGCCAGCACTTTAAAAAAAAATAAAAATCAGTGTAGTGTGAACAAGACCTATCAGTGTACGCATATTTGTGTTTTCAGCTGCAAGTGTTAATGCTGAAAGGCACGAGTCTTCCTGCTAGAATCAGCATGCTGCACATTTAAAAAAAAAAAAAAAGGTCCATGTGAACGCCACAAATAGTATATGGTATATGTAGTAAATAAAGAGAATTCTGTTCCTAGCATTTACCATCTGGATTCCCTCTAACTGAAGTCAATCCTGATGTCATTTCCTCCCTTACTTTTTTCGTAGCTAGCTTGCTTTGTAGACATGTGAGCACAGTAAGAGCAGATTTCAGCCTTGTGCCACACTGAACTGCCTTCAGCCAATTAGTGAGGAGCAGGAATGTGGGAGAGGTGAGGACAAGCTTCACTCTCATCAGCAATGTACCAAATAGAGCCAGTCTGACTGAGATAAGATTACAGCAGAAACATTTGTGAACAGATTAGAGTGCTTGCAATGCAGGGTTAAAGGACTTACGAGCCCAAATAAAAAAAAAAGTAAAGTACCTGCCTGAAATGGATGCCATCCGTGCCCTCCGTGCAGTTCCGCTGGGTCCCCGCAGTTAAATCGACCCCCTGGTCCGCTCCTGACCCCACAGCCCGGGTCGGGCTCTCCTGCCTCTAGCAAAATGGCCGCTTGAGCTGGCCGCGGCTGCGCAGCTCTAGGGCCTCCCCCCGATCCACCTAGCGTAGCTGGTAAGTCCTATAATGAACACAGCAGTGGGTAAATGGAATCTGATTTTGTGGCCGACAATCCCTCTTTAACAGCAACTTGCCACTGCATAGACAGCTGTAGAAAGTATAGCTGGGTATTACATTCAACTTTCCTTTTCCAACTGGAAGAAGCAGAATTATGGCCTGTACTCACACCTGATGAAGCTCGGCCAAGAACAACCGCCTCTGCCGAGAATCCAGCGTGAATACAGCTGCCCCTGATGCCCCCCGGCGGCTCGGCCAACGATCCATCCTGGTGGATCACTTTGGTCAAGTAACGGCTAATAGAATTGTTTTCCCCCTTACTACTCCCCACGACGTCACTCCTAAGCTGCTAAGCCCCTCCCTTCCCACGCATAGAGCAGAACAAGTTGATCACTTGCAAAGTGAGTGCTGCAATGTCACCTGACAGATCGGAGCCCAATCCCCGTTGGGCAGTATTGATTGTGAGTGTGCCAGGGCCATTAGGCGTACTTGAACTAGAGTATTGTACAAGGCTAATAGGATTAAGAAGCTAATGACAAATTGACAGCCCGATTAATTCACCAAGCCATCAGTTAATTAAATATCTGTTGAGCTCCATGTAACGTTTCGGTTCAGGCATCACTAATTCTGGTTCCTGTAGATTCAAACTGGAAAACTAAAAGGACAACTGAAGTGAGATGTACATGGATACTGCCAAATTCATTTCCTGTAAAACAATACCAGTTGCCTGGCAGCCCTGCTGGTCTATCTGGCTGCAGCAGTGTCTGAATAACACAAGAAACATGCATGCAGCTAATCTTGTCACATCTGACAATAATGTCAAATGCCTGATCTGCATATGCTTGTTCAGGCACGGCTAAGGGCCTATTTCCACGGCTGCGGAAGTCGGGACAAATCCACAGAGTTTCCCCGCAAGCAAATCGCACGGGGAAACTCTGCCATAATGGATAATGCTGCTGCCGTCCGAGTCGCTTGCCTTGGCCATTCGGCTGACATTGCAGCATTTTTTCACGTGGAAGAAGAGTTCTCCCCAGAATTTTTTTCTAGCCGGGTGGTATGAATATGTAGCTGGGTGGCCTGAAAAAGTATCCGGGTGAGGCAAGATGAGAGAATGCAGGGCAGGTGCTTCTGTGCACAACTCTGTTTACAGAAGAGGAGGTGAGCTGATAACAGCCGGATGCTCACCAAAACTATCCGGGTGAAGCACCCGGCTAAAACAGCCTGGGGAGGCAGCGAATTGTCACATCAGTGCATGGCACGGCTTCCGGGAGTCGGCTGCGTCCTTGCACAGGAAGGAACTGCCGCCGCGCGTCTCGCAGGACGCACGGTCGGCTAGCGGAAACGGGCCCTAAAAGTATTGGAAGCAGAGGATCAGCAGGACAGCCAGGCAACTGGTAGTGTTTAAAAGGAAATAAATATGGCAGCCTCCATATCCCTTTTCGCTTCAGGTTCCCTTTAATGTAAGATCACAACTGTAGTAGCAATCTACAAAGTGCCATAGCTTGAAATAATACATTTAGGGTGGGGATAAACAAGTCATGCGTTTGATAAAACCTCTCACACCTCATGTCAATGTGCAATGTTCATTTATTACAGTACAATTTGCATACATTATAACTGATTTATGTAAGGTTTAATGCACTTTACAGTCCTCCCTATTGATGAGCAGGCAGCACTGCTGTGACCGAGAGTGAACCAGAGACTGCTGACGGCCTCACTCTTCCCGAGATCCGCAACTCCACTGGAGAGGATTGTGCAAGTGCTGCCAGATCAACGATACTTGTGAGGACAAAACATTTTCTACACTGAAAACGCCAAGTCAATCCATAACACTGCCGTGATGAGAGATAAGAGCATGAGAAATAGTCACAGCACAAGGAACAGGCCCTATTAATAGATCACATGGCACAAGACAATGAAAAAAAGGCCAAGGCCACATACCCAGAATGCCATTACAGATTGTATAGTCTTGTCACTAACTGTCCCTCAGAGGGCCTTACAATCTAATCCCTGCCTATAGGTAGCCATACACTGGTCGATTCTCCATCAGATCGACCAACAGATAGATCCCTCTCTGAACGTTTCTGATCAGAGGGATCGTATGGCTGCCTTTACTGCAAACAGATTGTGAATCGATTTCAGCATGAAACCGATCACAATCTGTGAAGCTGCCGCGCCGCAACCCCCCCTTCTTCTCCGCGCTGGGCTCTGGGTGCGGCTAGCTTGGCTTCACTGAACTTCCTGCTGGGGGAAGCTTAAATAGTAGAGGGTGCTCTACTGTTTAAACTTCCTATCGGGACAGGAAGTTCAGTGAAGCCAGCTGGACCTGGAGCCCAGCGCGGAGAAGAAGACAGCGGAGACTGGGCGAGTCGCGCTGGCCGGAGCAGGTAATGTATTGCCGCTAGCGTCGGTCGGCGGGCATTCGAACACCGCTATCGACGCACTCCTGACCCGCCGGCAATAGAGCAAAATTTTCCGCACGGACGGATCGACGGGAATGATTGATTTCGGATGGAAATCTATCGTTCTGTCAGCGTTTGCGCAACTATTTCACAGCAGATTCGATCACAGTATTCAAATCTGCTGTATATCGATGGGAAAATCGTTAGGTGTATGGGCCCCTTTAGTCATATGTCCATCATAGTCTAGGACCAATTTATTTATCTGTATGTTTTTAGGATGTGGGGGAAAACCGGAGTGCCCAGAGGAAACTCACGCAAACAGAGAGAGAACAAACAAATTGCTTGCAGATAGTGCCATGGCTGGCGGGGATCCAGCACTGCAAGGCGAGAGTGCTAACCACTACGCCACTGTGCTGCTCACCCGATCTGGGTCTATGGCTAAAAGTAGTAGAGAGACAGTATCAGCAGGACAGCCAGGCAACTGGTGTCTAAAAGGATACAACTAGCAGTGGCTGGAAAGCGTACTGGTTAAGGGCTCTGCCTCCGACACAGGAGACTGGGTTTGAATTTCAGGTTTTCCTGTTCAGTAAGTCAGCACCAATTCAGGACACCTTGGGCAAGACTCCCTAACACTCCAGCCACCTATAGAGCATTTCCTAGTAGCTGCAGCTCTAGCGCTTTTAGTCCACCAGGAGAAAAGCGCAATATATATATATTTTTTTAACTATAGCAGCCACCATAGACTTCTTGCTTCAGGTTCCCTTTAAAGAATACCTTAGCGCATACACACATTTAAGAACAAGGGGAGCAGGCATGTGTAGTGGGCTCTCCTGATGCCCACAGCTCCCTCCGTTCTCCTCCGTCCACCTCCATTGCCGCGTACCGATCCCCTGAACTTATTTCTTGGTCGGGGTGGCCGTGGCTGACTGCACAGGCGCCCTCAATCTCTCTTAGGCTCAACACACACCATACAATCTTGGTTGTTCAATCTTACCACTTTCATGTAGTATAAGAGCTTATCCAATCAATCATTCAAGGTATTTTCAATCTGATGGCCCTTATACTACATAGATTTAGTAAATCTGTACAACCAAGATTGTATGGTGTGTGTTGAGCTTTACAGTAAAGTCTGAAGGTCTGTCAGCTGCTCCTGTGCACCAGCCAGGTTCTTAGTAGTCCTCTGCACAGACAGTGGAGAGGACACATGTGATGCTGCAAATGCTGCCATCCAGCTGAATCAGATTGCAGCCGGTAGGCAGTCGGTGGTCAGCAGATGGAAGGCTGAACTGCCTGACCAGTGCACAATTCATCCTCCTGTGTGAGAGAGACCTTAACCACTTCAGACTTCATTGTATTTTCACCTTATGCATCTGAGCAATTTTCACGTTTTAGCGCTCCTCTAATTCATTCACCAATAACTTTATCACTACTTATCACAACAAAATGACCTATATCTTGTTTTTTCCGCCACCAATTTAGGCTTTCTTTGAATGGTACATTATGCTAAATTATTTTTTTCTAAATGCATTTTAATGGGAATATTAAGAAAAAAAATGGAAAAATTCATTTCTCAGGTTTTGGCCATTATAGTTTTAAAATAATATATGCTACCATAATTAAAACCCATGCATTTTATTAGCCCATTTGTCCCGGTTATTACACCGTTTAAATTCTGTCCCTATCACAATGTATGGTGCCAATATTATTTATACATAAAGGTCCATTTTATCAGTTTTGCGTCCATCACTATTTACAAGCCCATAATTTAAACAATAACAGTAATATACCCTCTTGACATACATATTAATAAAGTTCAATCCCTAAGATAACTATTTATAGTTTGTTTGTATATTTTTAAATTAAATTGATCTCCCTGCTAACGGGTGGCAGCGAGAACAAGCGCAGTATTGCATGCACGGGCGAGCAGGAGAGCGCACATCTGTGATTTCGATTGAGTACGTATATTTACTCCCCTGAGGCTAAAGCCCCATCTACACGATACGATTCTTTGTGAGATTCGATTACTATTCTATTTATGATCCGATTAAATCCAACATGTCCGATTGGGATTTGATTCAATTCGATTTGCCATTGTTTTGCAATGGCAAATCGAATCCCGATCGGACATGTCGGATTTAATCGGATCGTAAATATAATGGTAATTGAATCGCACAAAGAATCGTATCGTGTAGATTGGGCTTTAGATTACATTTTTAGGGGAGTAGATATACTGTACTAAAACCATTAAGTGGTTAATTAGGGCCTGAAGGTGGCCATACAATAGGGCTGATTTTCTAACCCATTTGTTCACTGATTGAATCTGACAGTAACTGACTGACCATTGCAAGCCTGATGAAAGGAGGACTGGAGGTGCTGGTAAATTATATCAGATAGCCACATATCAATGTACTCCATGGATCGCTACAAAGCTAGCAGGGAAAGTAGTCAATCTGAATGCTAAAATACCGAGATCAGATGTGATAAGGAGGTAAACTGATCATTACACTCCAGCTGCTGCCTGATCGCTTCCCAAATCCGGCCACTGTTGACCTTTGTGCAACCTAGCTTACAACCCCAACTCACGCGTTTTGTGATGCATTCAACTTCTCAAATGTGATAGCAGAGTGGCCAATTGTCTCAGGAACAATCTGCATTCCATACTCTCTCTTAAAATAAAGCCACATGCACATGTAAGAGCTTTGTACACACGTATGACAGGAATAACTGCGTTGCATTCCTGTGTCCAGGAGCGTTCTGCGCAGGAGCAGGAAGATCGGCGTGACCAAGAACATGCTCGGCCAGGGCCACACATTCGCAGTAGTCCCCAACTGGCCCAGTTGGCAACTTCAACAGGAAGGACAGTGGAGGAAAAGATGGGACTGGACAGACACAGAGATAGCCCACAGCCTGCAGGGGGCTGGAGGAAGCCCCAGACCCAAATGCTTGTGTTAATTATGTCTGAAGTACACATTAACTTATATCATAGTTAGGTTTGCTTGCATACGCATTCTCTCACAGCTGATAAAAGATGCTTTCTCCAGGCTACTGGTGACCAAACAACATAAATACAGGTGAAACTCGAAAAATTTGAATATTGTGTAAAAGTCAATTTGTTTCAGTAATTCAACTAAAAAGCTGAAACTAATATATGAAATAGGAACCCTCTGCAGGTGTTCTGGATTAATTAGCTGATTAGAGTCTGACACTGAGCCTTAAAGGGGCACTACAGCGAAAAACTGTAAAATTTAAAATATGTGCAAACCTTTTACAAATAAGATTTTCTCCAGAGTAAAATGAGCCATAAATTACTTTTCTCCTATGTTGCTGTCACTTACAGTAGGTAGTAGAAATCTGATAGAAGCGACAGGTTTTGGACTAGTCTATCTCTTTATAGGGGATTCTAAGGGATATATTTATTTTCAAAAGCATTTAGTGAATGGCAGTTGCTCTGTCCAACTGCCAAAAAATGGGTGTAGTGAGCAGGGAAGCTGGCCAGCATCATTGTTTAAATCCTTTTTTGGGAATATCTTTATAAAGAATAAAAGCATTGCTGAGAATCCCCTATGAAGAGATGGACTAGTCCAAAGCCTGTCACTTCTGTCAGATTTCTACTGCTTACTGTAAGTGACAGCATTATAGGAGAAAAGTCATTTATGGCTCATTTTACTCTGGAAAAAATGTACTTCTCTGTATAGGTTTGCACATATTTTTAATTTTAGTTTTTCGCTGTAGTGCCCGTTTAAATATTGAAACTTTTCACAATATTCTAATGGTCAGATTTTGATTTTGGGGTTTTCATCAGCTGTACGTCAATCATTATCATTATAACAAATAAAGGCTTGAGATATCTCACATAGCATGTAATGAGTCTATTTCATATATTAGTTTCACCTCGTAAAGTGAATCTGAAGCCTAAATTAGAATAAAAAGAAACAGATACTCACCTAAGGAGAGGGAAGGCTCTGAGTCCTGATGAGCTTTCCCATTCTCCTCCGGATGTCCACGTTCCCCCGCTGGAGACTTCCACCTGAAACAAGCATGCAGCTAATCCAGTCAGACTTCATTCAGAGCATCAGGTCTGCATGCTTGTTCTGGGGCTAAGGCTAAAAGAAATAAAGGGCCCATACTCTGGTCGATTTCAGCCATCGATCGATTGATCAATTCTATAGAATCGTTCGATTGATCAAAAATAGATTCTTTCAAATCAGCAAAACGATCGATTTGCAGCCGATTTCGATCGATTTGATCTATCTGAGAGGATGGAAATCTAGGCAGATCGTTGGGCCATGGAGTTGCATTGGATCTAATGGTGCAATAATGCATTTAGATCGATTTTCAATAGATTTCCAATAGATTTACTTCTGAAATCTATTGGAAATCTGTTCCTAGTGTGTGGCACACATCAGAAAGATTCCTGTCAGATTGGACTTGACAGGCATCTGACAGAAATCTATCTGATGGTTGAATCTGCTGCAAATCTAAGTGTATGACCACCTTTAGAGGCAGCGAATCAGCAAGACAGACAGGCAGCTGATATTGTTAAAAAATGAATAAATATGGAGGCCTCAATATCCCTCTCAATTCAGATGCACTTTATAAGGCAACTCCTGGGTAAAATGTGGATAATGCAGTCACATTTCCAGCATCACAACGGGACATGCCGTACCATATGTATTGTTCTAGTCCCATAGGGCTATCACTGCTTCTGCGATGGTACATAGCGTTTTTGTGCGACACAACGTGACGGACCGTGTAAAGTGTGATAGGGGCCTAAGTTTGTTCTACCACGTTATCTCAGTACGAGGAGCGATTCAGATCATTACAAGTTTGCGTACATCCAGAAAGATTTGTGTTAGGAGGACACCATCTACCACTACTGCTAAGCTTGTGTCTAGTGATCTCAAAGTGAACTCAAAGTGAGAGGCTGCCATATTCATTTCCTTTTAAACAACACCAGTCGCCTGGCAGCCCTGCTGATCTATTTGACTGCAGTAGTGTCTGAATAACACCAGCAACAAGCATGCAGCTAATTTTGTCACATCTGACAATGTCAGAAACACCTGATCTGCTGCATGCTTGTTCAGGGTCTATGGCCTCAATTCACTAAGATCATGCTAGAGATAATAAAGCAAGAGAAAACTTACCTCCACACGTGAAAGTTATCTTACCTCTTCATTCCTTAAGTTACCTCTCCTGTAGTTAATTTACCTCCTCTGTAGTTATTTTCACACGCAGTTAATTAACAGCCTGTCTTTAAATCTGGAGTTATTTTAAGGATTGGAGAGTTAATTTAAAGACAGAAGAGTTAACTTTAGGTTTGCCTGAGGTAAAATGTTTCCTGAATACTACATGCCTTATCACCATGGTAACAACTCTAGAAGAGTTATTAAAGACAGGAGATAAGCTTAGTGAATTGAGGCCTATGGCTAAAAGTATTAGAGGCAGATGATCAGAGGCAGAGAAACCGTAACCAAGAACTGAACTTCATCCCAATCAGTAGCTGATACCCCCTTTCCCATGAGAAATATTTTCCTTTTCTCAAACGGATCATTAAGGTGGTCTGTATGTCTGATATTGTGGCGAACCCCCTCCCACAGTGTGATGTCAGGACCGTGGTCCTGACAGTTTTTCCTGTCTGTGCACCTCATTGCATTGTGGGAAATAGCTGTTTAAAAGCAAGCAGCATCTCCTTCCACTGACATCACCTGCCAGCAGTAAAAATGTCACCATGTGATAAATGTCAGACTGTAAATCGGAGAGAGAAAAGGTTTTACAACGAGCAAACACTGACTCTAAATCATTTATACATAATTATTGTAAAAATGAAGCACCTTTTTTATTAGAATATTTTCACTGGAGTTCCTCTTTAAGTGTTAAAAACACATCAGCATTGATTGGTGCCTTTAGCAGGAGCAAACTGGTGCTTTTAACAAGTGCAAACTGACGTTTACTGAAATTTTATAGCCATTTTACTGGTGCTGAAAGACTTTTCCATTGACTTCTGTGGAAGTAATATCAGTAGTAAGCAATAAGCATCACAAAATTGCCTACAGCAGGAGTTGCCCAGCCAGTGCCAAGGTAACAATGCAAATCGGCCTTACTGACAACAAAGGAGTGTACACTGTACTATTATAGTTCACTTTGCCAGAGCTATAAAAAGTGTGGCCTGGCCACTGTGGCCAGGAGACAGGATACATGCTTCATCAGCCACAACTATCACACAGAAAAATAATAAGTATGTGCCCACGAATGATACAATCTTTTTTGTCTGTTACCAAACCGATGTAGGAGAAAGGTAAACTGTGAATATACATGGATATTTTAGGTAGTCCATCATATTACATAGATTTGAAAAAAATAAATAAGTACATCAATAGTGGGCTCCTTAAAATGGTTCTTCTTGCACAGGAAAGAAATTCACCCTGTATGTATTTAGAGAGTTTAGCCGGTCACATCTGTGATAGATTATAACTGTAATTTGATCTCTCAGCTGTGTCAGTTGGCTGCCTCGGCAGAGCAGCTAATTTGTAAACACAGGTTGCTAACTCCATGGCTGCATCCATGAAAGCAGGAAGTAGACGCACTGTAGATTTACTGCAGGATTTGTAACAGCTGTAACAAAGAAATGTTTTTCTTTAAAAAAGTAATTATACTGTTGCTAATATTTTAGAGCAGAGAGGAAGTTCTAAGTTCAAGTCCGCTTTAAGATTTCTGCAAGGCAGAAGTGCTGCATGCAGCTATTACAGAAACAGGGCAAGCAGCATTTTTCTCCACTGACCTTTATTGGCCATAAAGCAGTCAATGTAACAATGTCCTTCTAAACAATCACAGTAGATAGTGCACAAGTGTGATCCTCAAGCAGTGAGAACACAGAAAACTGCAGCAAAAACGGAGACCTGTTCCTGCAAAGCATGAATCACATTTTATCTTTGACATCAAGTTTCTATCGTCTCGTTTGCTATATTGCAAAATAAACAGTGAAATCTTGGCATTAGCACCCGGTATTAGCTATGAAGTATTCGGACACAAACTTTAGCAAACTTTTATAAGGTTTCTGATAGCCTGTTCCAAGTTCAGACCTGGAAAATTGTGAAAAACCAGCCAAAGCTCTACAGAACAAAGTTTGTGCTTCTGCTACAGAAAGACCTTTCACCTGTAGTCTAATACGCACCTGTCTACCAAGAGAAGCAAAGGAGGGGCAGCCATGATCCAGGGATAGTCTGTCGCAGCCCTAGGCGATGGTCTTCATAGGAATCTGGAGGGTCCTATAGCAGTGATGACATAATAGAAGGCAGAGGGCATCTCACTGGTGTGATGAGGGCTCCATGTTCCCCGGCAGCCAGGAAGTTCCAGCAGGGGAGAGTGACTGATCTGTGCTTTACACTTCCAGTTGCTGTGTCAACAGGGAAGGGCACATACTGCATAATACTACTCAGAGGGCTGAGCTGCCGGGTCACTTCACACCCACAGCCTGTGCTGGAACTGCTCAGGTTACATTCTGAGTGTATTTATAGAGTGCAGAGCTGTAAGGGAGCAGGAGAGGTGGTGACCTGCAGACCCCATTTCTAGAAACATTGTCCAATCTGAAGTTCTAGATCAAAGTTTCCTGAAGTGCCAACAGATACAGTGTAACCACTTCAACAACAAATAACAAGCACCGCATGCAGCGGCTACATCTGATTGGTCCATTTTTTAAAGAAAACCTGAAGCAAAAATAAACTTATGAGATAATGGATCAGATTTATCAAAGCATTACCAACAGTTTATTCTTCTTAAACAGTTCTAACCAGCAGGGGAACTGTTCCGCATGATAATAAGAAACTTCTCTAATCCTACATAATAGCAGCAAATTAGCATGGATTTCTAGAGCTGCACTACAGTTAAGAAAAGTGCAAATCCATCCCTAAACTGTCACAGATAAAGAAGTGCTTAATAGCAGTTCTACAGATAGTACATCAGTGCAGGCTAGGCATGATTTGTGAAGTGCTCCTCCCCCCTGCTGCCATGGTGTCCTGTAAAGCTGTTCTGTGCTTAACCCTTCCAGTGCTGGGCATTGGTGCAACACAGCAGGTGCATTGGTTACCTCAGCAACAGCAATTTCCCTCACACACTGCAGTGGCTGAGAGACCTTCCTAACTCCTCCTATTCCTAACAGTATAAGAAGGAATCTGCATTGTTTAGTAATTTCTTAGGATGTCTGAGACAGTTCTGCACAAACTTCTAAAACCCTACTAATATTTTGTCTCTTGATAAATGCCCCCAATGAATTGTATGTGTAATACAGGTGAGAAATAGAACATTAGTGGCAAAGAAAAGAGTTTATATTGTTTTCCAGTACAGGACGAGTTAAAAAAACAAAACAAAACCACTTCCCTGAGCTTTCCGACCCACTGGGTCTAATACGGCCCTGTTTTCTAAAGCTGAGGTTCTCAACGTGCGGTACGTGTACCCCAGGTGGTACTTCTGATGGTTCCAGGGGGTACTTGGGCTAGATATACTTAACCAAGAATAACAAATTTAGACTTTTAGAAAATGATAAATCTTATTTAAACACCAAATTAGTATTTTAGCTAATTAATAGCAATAGTAAATGCTTGGAAATTGTTTAGAACCAATTGTCATGTACTACGATTAAATATATATTTGTCAAGGGGTACTTGTGCCAATGTTTACTATGCTAGGGGGTACTTGGTGAGTACAGAATTAGGGGTACATACCAATAAAATGTTGAGAAACACTGTTCTAAAGCACTTAAAGGGAACCCGAGGTGAGAATAATATGGAGGCAGCCATATGTATCTCCTTTTAAGCAATACCAGTTGCCTGGCTGCCCTGCTGGTCCTCTGCCTCTAATACTTTCAACCACAGACCCTGAACAAGCATGCAGCAGGTCAGGGGTTTCTGACAATATTGTCAGAACTGACAAGATTAGCTGCATGCTTGTTTCTGGTGCAATTCAGTTCACTACTGCAGCCAAATAGATTAGCAGGGCTGCCAGGCAACTAGTATTGTTTAAAAGGAAATAAATATGGCAGCCTCCATATCACTCTCACCTCGGATTCACTTTAAACAGCCAAGAAACCGCGAGAGACAGCTTGAGATAAGGTTTTACTGCTGGAAAGTTCAAAGGCTCATGATTGCTGCTTTGTTTTATAGCTTAAAAGACGGAGTGTGGTTTTAAAACTGCAAAAGTGACAGAATGATGCAGTGTTATAAAAATAGCTACATAACTGAAAATAAAAAACTTGAGACTCTTCTTTGGTACTACTGTTCTATTTATTATCCACACTACACATACAACTCATATTTTTTTTCTGCTGCTTGAGGTTTGCTTTAAGCTGCGTAAAATGACCATAAAATCTGAATGAACTCAGCAGTATTAGCATTCCATTGACCTTTCCTACTACTTACTTACTACTAATAGCACCACTAATAGCAACTGATAGCTGGAATCAACCGCATTAGCAGAAAAACCACAGGAAACGTCTCTGCAGATTTACCAGCAGGGAGAAGACGAGTACAGTACATACTTCTTTATGTCCCCTTACATCTACTTAGTGCCGAGGTTCTCAATAGACTGTATACGGGCCCCAAGGGGCATTATGCACGGCAGGGCCGGGCCGAGGCATAGGCTGGAGAGGCTCCAGCCTCAGGGCGCAGTGTAGGAGAGGGCGCACAATTCATTCAGCTGTCATTCCTAATTGTGTATGAAGCAGAAAGAAATAAGAAAAGGGGATACATAGCAGTAACTGAAAGCCAGATAACTAGATATTAGGGCGCTTTTCCACCAGCGCAAATCGCAAAAACGCAAACCGCTAGCGATTTTACAATCACTACGGTTTGCTTTTTAACATAGGAATCGCGGTAGGTCATTTCCACTACCGCGATTCGTTTTTGTCAGGAATGCGAACGCGCGGCGGAGCAATATTTTCCGCGATTTTGCTATGCATAGCATAGCAAAATCGCGGCGGCGAACGTCGGGGAATCGCCGGTAATTTGCGATTCAGCAATCGCTAGCGTTCAGCGTGAACGCTAGCGATTGCAAGTGGAAAAGGGCCCTTAAGGTGTTTGGGAGGTTGTGGGCCCGGTGGCGCCTCTTAGTCTAATAGCAATCAGTGTGTGACAGCTGGGGTGGGAGGGATGGAGGGGCGCACTTTGGTGTCTCAGCCTTGGGTGCTGGAGGACCTTGTCCCTGCTCTGATGCACGGCTAAGTAAGTATGCAAACCTGCCACAGATACTGTAACATAAAATAAAAGAACAGCTTTTGGAAGTTTAAAAAAATCTCGGGGATGTAACTAGAGGGGAGCAGCCCTGTGATCGCAGGGGGGCCCAGGGGTGGGGGGGGGGACCCCTGACTAGTAACCTTCCCTTCCTCCGATACAGGGGACTATACTTCAGATCAGGTATTATTGTGGCTATGTGTGTAAAGATTATGAGGGCCATGCTTGTTTTATGATCCTTGTGAGATGGGCCCCAAGGCCGTGAAGAGCAACAAGGGGAGGCAAGGGAAGGTTGTGAACATTGGAAGGGGAGGGCATCAAAGTTTTGCTGGGGGGCCCATACGTTGTAGTTACACCACTGCTCTCTCTGATCGATGGAAGTGAAAAAAAGGATTACCAGCACCGGATGCAGCTGGATCTGGACTCCACATGTGCCAAAAAGGTTCTCGGTAGCGTGCTCCTCAGTAGTAACTGCAATTTCCACAAGAAGAGAGCAGCGAGGCACCGCTCCTAAAAATACCTTTTATTGCGACAGGGGTCTACCTGACACCCTCCCGCTTTATCTGTATTGACTCCTGTCACAATTAACGGTCTTAAGACTACAGAGACATCGTGAGTAAAGAGTAGAACAGTAGACAGACCAGGGCATTATATAGGGACGAGAATTTTCTAATTGGATTCTCACAAGCTATATGATAGACAGCGTTGCCCAGCCTCCCTCCCCATAGGAGACCCCTCTTTCTTTTCCTCTTTTTCCCTAATTCTTTCGATTATTTTCTTTTTTCCCCTTTTCTATTTTTTCCTTTTTTCCCCCCTCTTTCTTTCCCTGCAGACAATATGGAAAACAGGGTAACGCAACACAGGTTTACAATGCAAGTGTAAAAGGGGCCTAAATGAGCTTATCTCAAAAACTTGCAATACCCAAAACAAAATGAAATGAAAAAAGTCTGGATGGAGATGAGAGGATGTGGGTCTGGACTCCAGTTACACTTGCAGAGGGGGCTCAGATGGGACTGTGAAAGGGGCCATGCAGTGGGTGAATATGTATCCCAGTTACACCAAAAAAGTAGAAGGAAAAAACTCTGCTCTACAACTTCCAGGTTTCTGCCCACTGTTGCCCTGATAGGTAGCAGGTTTCTGCCCACTGTTGCCCTGACAGGTAGCAGGTTTCTGCCCACTGTTGCCCTGACAGGTAGCAGGTTTCTGCCCACTGTTGCCCTGACAGGTAGCAGGTTTCAGCCCACTGTTGCCCTGTCAGGTAGCAGGTTTCAGCCCACTGTTGCCCTGTCAGGTAGCAGGTTTCAGCCCACTGTTGCCCTGACAGGTAGCAGGTTTCAGCCCACTGTTGCCCTGACAGGTTGCAGGTTTCAGCCCACTGTTGCCCTGACAGGTAGCAGGTTTCAGCCCACTGTTGCACTGACAGGTAGCAGGTTTCAGCCCACTGTTGCCCTGACAGGTAGCAGGTTTCAGCCCACTGTTGCCCTGACAGGTAGCAGGTTTCTGCCCACTGTTGCCCTGACAGGTAGCAGGTTTCTGCCCACTGTTGCCCTGACAGGTAGCAGGTTTCTGCCCACTGTTGCCCTGACAGGTAGCAGGTTTCTGCCCACTGTTGCCCTGACAGGTAGCAGGTTTCTGCCCACTGTTGCCCTGACAGGTAGCAGGTTTCTGCCCACTGTTGCCCTGACAGGTAGCAGGTTTCAGCCCACTGTTGCCCTGACAGGTAGCAGGTTTCAGCCCACTGTTGCCCTGACAGGTAGCAGGTTTCAGCCCACTGTTGCCCTGACAGGTAGCAGGTTTCAGCCCACTGTTGCCCTGACAGGTAGCAGGTTTCAGCCCACTGTTGCCCTGACAGGTAGCAGGTTTCTGCCCACTGTTGCCCTGACAGGTAGCAGGTTTCAGCCCACTGTTGCCCTGTCAGGTAGCAGGTTTCAGCCCACTGTTGCCCTGTCAGGTAGCAGGTTTCAGCCCACTGTTGCCCTGTCAGGTAGCAGGTTTCAGCCCACTGTTGCCCTGTCAGGTAGCAGGTTTATGCACACGGCTTGTTCCCAATGACGACAGATATCACATTACTGCTTTGCATGAGTCCCTGACAAGAGTCTCACTCGCCTAGCTGTAGAAGAGGGCTGAAACCTGTTTATTCTGCTACTAAACTGATTTGATTGTGCTGCATCTGTTCCTGGAAGGTAATAATGTAATTTATATCTTGTACAACCCTGGCTGAAAAATGTACACACAACTCACACAAAAGAGAGGATTACATCAGTCCAGCTCATCTAAAGTATGCAAAACCAGTAGATAGATATTTAAGCCCAATGCCAGGAATGTTTATTAGTAGTTTGGGAAACAGTGGGTAGAAATGGGTCAGATCCTCTTTTGGATTTCTACTACTGGAGCAATTGCCCTTATGAGGGAATTTCCACCACGGCCTGTCCCGGCAAAGAACAGGGAAACCTCGCTCACAGCTGAATTACACTGGGGGCGACAAAAGCGCTAGTGCTACATTTTAGGTTTCATAGACTACCTAAAGAAAAAAAAAAAAAAAAAACACAGACACTCCACCCCACTTCTCAGAAACGCAGTCACGGCCACTTTGCCTGCGTTGCCCACCCTCGAGAACAGAGCTACCAATTGCCAAGCTGAGGGCAGCCCACAGCAACAGAGGTGGGGGTAACCAGAGCCTCAGCAGAGGTTTTGGAAAAAAAATAAATAAATAAATAAAACCCTGCCACAACCGTAATTCTGAGGGGGGCAAAGCCAGGGGTGCTTTTAGGCATAGGTATTTCCAGGACACTGCCTGCAGTGCCACTGGTCCTGGGGGCGTCATGCCCCTCAATTAAGCCCCACCACAGAACTATGCCGTGCCCCCAAACAAAGCCATGCCTCCTAAACTAGGCCATGCCTCCGCAGGTGATTGTGCCGCCTCCTGTCCCTGTGTGTCCCTCTGTCTCCCATTGGGCCTCCTGTCTCGCACTTTTGGCAAGATTTGTTGGGGGCTAGCATAAACCGGGCCCCTAAACTCTCTCCAGGCCCTAGGCACTGGCCTAAGTTGCCTTATGGATGATCCGTCTCCGTGTGCGTCCCTCTGTTTCTCCTTCTGTCCCCCTTTGTACCTCCCTCTGTCCCACTAGCTGTTCCTGTCCCCTCCTGCACTCCCCCAGTCCAGTGTATAAAGGCTGAGTATAGCGCAGCAGAAGCTGTGCTCTTGCCTCCCCTCTGGAGTCCAGTGCTGTGCCTGTGTAACTATCCTCTGTTTTCTGCTCCCTCTAGTGCAGGTACCTAACTCTCATCATGTAGTTTGCACAGGTAGCAGGTAACCATGGTTAACAGGAAGAACAATGATTTCAAGCATCACCCTGAAGCAATAAACTTTGTGAAAACAAGTATTTATGGAATTCTCAAAATTTTTGGCCATGAATGTACACTTAACACTATGAATAGTCTGCGTTCAACTATATTTCAGCAGAAAATTTGTGCCGGTTAACCTCCTTAGCGGTAATCATGAGTTCAGCTCGTGGTGGAAAAAACATGCCAAAAGCGGTATCCCTGAGATCGTGGTAGCCACCAGGAGGTCTGTGCAGAGCAATGCGCACAGCGGGCGTTTTAATTTACCTACTGAGGGATCCCGACATCGGCCGCCATTCTTCTTTCTCTCCTCCGAGGCTCGGCTTCTCCCTGGTGAGATCGATGTCTGCCGTCATGACGACAGCCGGCAATATTACTATAGGGTTATAGCGCCACCTGGAGGACGGAGGGAAAACTTCAGCGCTGGATCCCAGGAAGGCGAGTGAGTGCTGGGCTGCTGCAGAACTCCCTAGCAGCATGATTTTTTCCAGGTTTTAGGATCTAAAATCATGCAAAAAACTTGCACCACTTTTAGACCCCAAAATCCGGAAAGAATCATAACGCCAAAGGGGTTAATCTTGTGACTGTAATGTCCATAGTTTGGATATATAATAGCAAAAACCCTGGGAACCTCACTCCCCCTGCCGCTTTGCTCTGCTTGTATCTGGAGTTGAAATACAGAATAACCAATCCCTGTGGAGCAAGTGGCAGGGGTGAGTGATCGGTGCTCAGGGTTCGATTATTAAATAGCCGTATTGTTTTGTTCTTGAATGCCCTTAAAGAGACACTGAAGCGAAAAAAAATATATGATATAGTGAATTGGTTGTGTACTATGAATAATTACTAGAAGATTAGCAGCAAAGAAAATATTCTCAAACTTTTATTTTCAGGTATATAGTGTTTTTTCTAACATTGCATCATTCTCTAATATGTGCAGATTACACAACACTCAGCATTCAAAATGATTCTTTCAGAGCAGTCTGTGAAGTAATGACCTCTCCTCTAGCAGAGAAAAAGTAAACAGTTCACTTACAGTTGAGATAATAAAAGTCAGATAACAGCCCTCTCCACGACTAAGACTAAAGGCCCATACACACGTCGGATTTTTGCGAACGACCCGTCGTTTGAACGTTCCGTCGTTCCCACGTCAAATCCGGCGTGTGTACAGACTATCGTTCGGGTGATAAGACTGGTTTCTTATCACCCGAACGATAGTCTGCACACACGCCGGATTTGACGTGCGAACTACGGAACGACGGAACGTTCAAACGACGGGTCGTTCGCAAAAATCCGACGTGTGTATGGGCCTTTAGTCGGAGAGTTAATGGCTTGTTTGCATAGAGATAACAACTGGAGTTTCTTAACTCTTCCTGTACTGGAAACAATTAGACTGATGTATCTGATCTTAATGTTTTATTTCTTAGCTGTACTACACATACAAATCATAATATCATAAATTTTTTTTTCACTTCAGTGTTTCTTTAAAGGGACGCAGAGAGGAAGCACCCTCATGTATTTACCATATATATCAGTGGGAACATTAGAGAAAACACCTACCCTGCTCTCTGTTTCATTATTTACTGTTCAGATTGCTTCTTATCAGCCCAGATAAAATACCAGACTGAGCATTCAGTCTGGCTTTGTTCAGGAATCTTTATAGCTGAGTCTGTCTTCTCTGCTGTCTTTTCAAGCCCAAGCCTGCCCCCTTGTGGCTCTGCTCAGTAATCGTTATAGCTGAGTCATTATAGCAAAGCCAGACTGAATGCTCAGTCGGGGATTTTATCAGGTCTGATAAGAAACAAGCTGTGCAGTGCAGAATGAAACAGAAAGCATGGTAGGCATTTTCTCTAATGTTCCCACTGATCTATATGGTAAAATACATGAGGGTGCTTCGTCTCTGGTTCACTTTAAGCACTCTACAAGATGGTGTTAATTTTATTAACTCTCACTTTCATTCAGCCCTGCCTGTTTAAACCTGTGCCCTTCAACTGACTTTATTCACCAAGTACACCGTATGACATACTCTGAATTGGTTGTGGTACACATGGCAATGGCAGTAGTACAAAGACAGCACATAAGTCAGACATAGCAATGTCAATATGAAAAGTGTTCATGATACAGTACTCAAAAGTAAGAATTCAGAGCAGAGTGGACAAATGAGAGAACTAACAGCTACGGAGTGGGGCAAAATAGTGCTCGATGTTCGGGGTGAGTGTCACGACTACAGTGCTGCAGCTTGGAAGGAGGGGGGGGCAGCTAGGGTTCAGTAGGACAGCATGGGGGAAGAACATGCTCCTGCGCCTGGTGGTCCTAGATTGGATGGCTCTAAAACGTGGCATTCTACAGCCAATGCCAGAGCTATAGTGACCAGAAATGTGCACACTAGACAGTAAAGTGATAGGAGGCTCTGAAATAGAGATTTGTGTTCAGGTAAAAAAGTGTAGGCCACCCAGGTTGCAGAGAAGCTCAAACGCCCCAGAAGCTCAAACTCGGCTTTCCAATTTATATGACAGCGCAAAGATTCCCCCGCATGTCTGCACTCTAGCAGCTCTGGGAGTCTGGTCATAATTTAGGGAATGGATATACAGTATTTGCCTATAGCTAGGCAGCGTCCATCATGATAGCATCTGAACAGCAGTAGTGCAGAAGCACCCAGAGCAGCAAGCTACACTCCAACCCAATGGAAAATTGCTGCATCCTGAGGCTCCACAACACACAATGTTTGGTAAACTGTTATAATTAAAGTGCTCAAGAATGTCTGCAAACATTAAAAAGACGTGACTAATCTAATTACTTTCCCTTCCTCACTTACTGAACAGCTGATTCTGCATTGCTAACATATGCTAACTCATTTGGAACGGGTACTCCATGTCCCCACCGCCAGATACCACAGTATTGCTGTTGCTGAGTATTTCAACAAGACCCACAAAACTGCAGCACTTCTCGCAACAACAGAGGCCTCACATTTTTCTGGCAGATTTCTTGAGATTGCTGCAAAGCGGGGTCTCTGTCACTATATCGCCATCACAGCTGCCAGCAGCACCTGCGGGTACGCCAGATCTACCAGATGCCATCTGAGGTCTTGCAGTGTGCCAGATGACGGGACTCTTGCATTGAGCTTTGAACGGTTTGTTGTAGATCTACTGTTGTAGCGACAGGCTAATGGTGTCCACACGTGACTCATTTTTCGTTCAGAATGTTCAGATGTCTATGCCGCAACATGGCCACCCAATCGATTTCTGGCCAAAGGGATCGATCGGACATGCTGGAAATTCTTGCTCACAAGGGCCCGATTGGGTGGGCAGCTGTAATGGCATTCAACTTCCCGACGGATCTTCAGCTGGTTCCCCCCCCACACCCAAGTGCCTGTGTAATGTGTGCCCCCCCCCTCAGGCCGTGGCGCGACTCCTCGTCTCCTCCGATGTATGGCATCTTTTCGAATTGGCATGGCGAGTGCCTGTAGCACGTGGTATCCCCACATGTACTAATGTCCCTACATGCGCTGGTGTCACATGGTACACACCAGCGTACCAGGTGAGCCTGCAGAACTCCCCATAGGGCCAAAGATTGGGGGGAGGGGGGTGAATCACACACACATATTACATGAGGGGAAGGCGGTACGGCAGGCAGCAAGCATACATTTGAAATCGGCGCCGGTAGACTTGGGCGCAGGACACAGCCGGTATATGGCTGATCCTGCTTCTGCACAGGTCCGGGCCGTGTTAATTACTATTACCCCTCCAGTGGATAGTGGGGGAATTATATAATTTGGCTTCCAGCGATTGCTGGAGGACGAATTATTGTGTTTTTTAAGCAACTTTGGCTCCGTCTTCCGACGTTCCTCACTGAGCGGCGCTGTAGATGTGATTCCCTTTATAGTCTATGGTGGCGCCTGCTGCGCCCAAATCTAGCAGCGCTTAAAAGCACTACTCCGGGCGGCGACAACTCTAGGACAATGTCCAATAGATTTCATGCTGATCTCATGAGGGATGTATCTGATAGTCAACCAGGTGGTAGATTGACAGGTGTATGGCCAACTTTAAGCGATCAAAAACAGATACTTGCCATCAGGAGAGGGGAAGCCTCAGGATCCTATTTAAGCTTCCTTCGGTTGTCGTAAGCCCCCCCCCCCCATTGCAGAGCGCAGCCCCCTCCATATTGTTGCTCCTCTATTGCATTCATGGCTGCGCACTAGAAGCTCAAGCCCTACTGCGCGACCATAAATGCGGAAAAGGAGCTACGTGGCCCCGATAGGATCGCTAATAATCTGTGGGGGGGGGGGGGGAGGAGGGGGACAGTAGACCACCAAGGGAAGCCTCAATAGGATTCTTGAGGCTTCCCTCTCTTTAGGCGAGTATCTGATTTTGTGCACCCGAACCTCTGGTACTCTTTAAAGTGTAACTGTCGGGCACAAAATCAAAAATCAATTCTTTATTTTTATCTGGTAAACAAGTAAGAAGGATGCGAACCAGGCAATCCAAAAGTTAAAATCACTATTACTTTTCTTGTTGATAAATGATCATTCCCCAGTTTACCTGAATCTTATTTGGTACACAGAAAATTTGGTACACAAAAAGGAAGTTGCAGGGCATGCTGGGTTGTCCTTTTTGCTTCTCTATTCCCCCTCAGACTTAACTAATGCAGCCTGATTGGATGTAGCCTCTTTCCCTCCTGTTGTCCCCTCCCACACCTCTGTTCCTCTCTGATTGGCCAATATTTCTCATGCTGAGACAATGCACTTTCTATAGTGAAGGGCGAGCAAATCAGGCAGAGGAGAGTTAGGCCTTGTTCACATCTACTAGCGGAGATGTCAAAGGAGGGAGGTCCGCACCAGTTCAGGATTCTAGGTGTGTATCTTTATTCAGGACGTATCCAATATAAAATAGACACATGCATCAAATGCTGACATGTTTCGAGCTATCTCAGCTCTTAATCATAGCTGGTTTGAAAAATGGCAACACCCCCTATAAATAGGAGGAAGTCATGTATCCGCCTTCCAAAGCCCCTCCCCCGAATGGAGGTGGGAAAGGCAATCTTTCACAATAATAAACAGATACTAAATCCATACCATCTACCACAATACAAGATGCTGTGTACAGGAAGATAAAATATTGTTTACATTTAAAGATGCAAAATACAAAATATAAAAATTAAAGATTAAAATATGACTGGAACAGCGTGTGAGTCAACTATATATAATTATACCCGGGTATCACCAGCCAGCAATAGGGCTTAAGGGAAAAAGGGGAAGGGGGGGAGGGGGGAGGAGAGGGGGGGGAGGGGAGAGGGGGGGGAGGGGGGGGGGGGAGAGGGGGGGGGAGGGGGAGGAGGGGAAGAGGGGGGGGGGGGGAAGGGAAGGAAAAGGGGAGAAAAGGAAAAAGAGTCACTGAGTGATGAAGGCCAGGTCCCACCTGGCATTAAGACCATGGGGCGACCTAGTCCCCAAACGGTATATCCACATGGCCTCTCTTTTGAGAAGGATCTTATATAGGTCACCCCCTCTTCTTGATGACATGACCTTCTCTACCCCCTGAAACCGGAAACCCGTCAGGTCACCCCCATGCACTTCCCTAAAATGCTTAGCCACGTTCGAAATGTGAGTGGAAGACCACCCTGCCCCTAGATAATGTTCGGCAATTCTCTGTCTCATAGGCCTGGTGGAACACCCAACATATTGGAGGGAACAAAGAGTGCAGTCAATAAGATAAATAACATAGCGTGTGCCACAATTAATAAACTGCTTAAGACTATAAGTGTGGCCATTAGAGACAGAGACAGCCGTCCTGGTTTATTAGAGACAGAGACAGCCGTCCTGGTTTTATTATGGAGGTGGCAGTATCTACATGTGGCTATCCCACACTTGTAGGACCCCTTGACTGTCAGCCAGGTATCCATTGTGGCACTAGACGTGAATAAACTAGGGGAAAGGATTTGTCCCAAAGTGGGGGCCCGCCGACTAGAAAACCTGACTCCATTCCTCAGAATAGGCGAGAGACCTTCATCCCCTTCCAAAATAGGAAGATACCTAGAGATGATATCCGTCACCCGCCTGTACTCAACTGAGTAGGTAGTCACAAACGTGGGTTTGTATGTGTTGCGGACCAGGTGGCCATCATTTTGTAACAAATCAGTCTGGGTTCTCTGCATGGCTTTAGATCTCCCTCTGCCAATAGACCATGACGGGTAACCTCGTGCCCTCAGGCGTTTCTCAACGATGTCAAGCTCACTCTTCAGATTTTCATCCCTCGAGCAATTACGCCTCGCTCTGGTGAATTCACTGACAGGAATGCCACGAATAGTGTGAGCTGGATGACAACTGTTTGCCCTAAGGGTTGTGTTGCCACCACACGGTTTTCTATAAGTGGAGGTGTTGATCTGTCCAGACACACCATCCCCACTCAAAGTGACATCCAAATAATTAATCGACATGATGTCAACCGTATATGTGAACTGCAAGTTCAATGTATTTTGGTTGAAATAATCAACTAGGGAGGCTGCACTGGAAATATCACCTCTCAGGATAATTAAGAGGTCATCGATATACCTCCCGTAGCACACAACACTCTCCAGCAGACGGCAGTCTCCCCCAAAGACGTGACGTTCTTCCCACCACCCCATGTAAAGGTTCGCAAGGGATGGTGAGAATTTGGCGCCCATAGAGGCGCCCCGCCTCTGGAGGAAGAAACCTTTCCCTTAAGCCCTATTGCTGGCTGGTGATACCCGGGTATAATTATATATAGTTGACTCACACGCTGTTCCAGTCATATTTTAATCTATAACCACCCTGGCGTTCTGATAAGATCGCCAGGGCGGCTGCGGGAGGGTTTTTTTTAAATAAAAAAAAAAAACTATTCCATGCAGCCAACTGAAAGTTGGCTGCATGAAAGCCCACTAGAGGGCGCTCCGGATGCGTTCTTCTGATCGCCTCCGGCGGCCAGAAGTAACACGGAAGGCCGCAATGAGCGGCCTTCCGTGTTTCGCTTACCTCGTCGCCATGGCGACGAGCGGAGTGACGTCATGGACGTCAGCCGACGTCCTGACGTCAGCCGCCTCCGATCCAGCCCTTAGCGCTGGCCGGAACTGTTTGTTCCAGCTACGCTGGGCTCGGGCGGCTGGGGGGACCCTCTTTCGCCGCTGCACGCGGCGGATCGCCGCGCTGCGGCGGCGATCAGGTAGCACACGCTGCTGGCAAAGTGCCGGCTGCGTGTGCTGCTTTTTATTTCATTAAAATCGGCCCAGCAGGGCCTGAGCGGCACCCTCCGGCGGTGTTGGACGAGCTGAGCTCGTCCAGACCGCTCAGGTGGTTAATTTTTATATTTTGTATTTTGCATCTTTAAATGTAAACAATATTTTATCTTCCTGTACACAGCATCTTGTATTGTGGTAGATGGTATGGATTTAGTATCTGTTTATTATTGTGAAAGATTGCCTTTCTTCCCACCTCCATTCGGGGGAGGGGCTTTGGAAAGCGGATACATGACTTCCTCCTATTTATAGGGGGTGTTGCCATTTTTCAAACCAGCTATGATTAAGAGCTGAGATAGCTCGAAACATGTCAGCATTTGATGCATGTGTCTATTTTATATTGGATACGTCCTGAATAAAGATACACACCTAGAATCCTGAACTGGTGCGGACCTCTGACGTATACTGTGGGCTTTGCTGACCTGATCCTGCACAGTACAGCGATTGGTGGGTAGAGCGGTGTGTACACCAACGTTCATTTACTAGCGGAGATGGCCGTGTGATCAGAACAGAAAACGTACGATCACATGCCATCTGCGCCGCTACCCGCTGCGCTGCTCATGCCATCCATTCAGTGATGGGTCAGCTCTGCGCTTGCGAGCAAAATGCAGGCAGCAGTACGCAAGTGCATCATAGCGCATCGTACTGCTGCACAGCACAGTAGAAGCGAACGGTAGAAGGGCTGTCTATGCCCTTCTGCCGTTCTTGCGTGTCACGTCATACGCGCTTCCAAATGCGCATGGAAGCGCGCGTAATGTGAACAAGGCCTGAGGGAGGAAATGACATCAGGATTGGCTTCAAAATAGTCACACTTAAAATGGTAAATGCTAAGAAGGATTTTCTCTTTTACTGTACAAAAAGCACTAAAATCAAAACGTGGACAGTGCAATACATATGCTATGCAAGTAGAGCAAGTACAATATATATCTACTTATATATGTGTTTTTTTTTTCTGAGATAGTATTGCTGACCGCTCCTCTTTAAGGTCACACTATGTGCGTTGCGCAATGCCTAGGACAATGTGGGCTTAATGCAATGCACACTCTGCATGTTCCGGCCATATCACACTGCACATTCTGTGTTTGGATAATATGGTCCATTACAACGCAGAAACATGAACAAGCCCACATAATTGTGTTCATATGTTAACAATGTAGCATGCTGCAATGTGGGCAGTCTGAACAGACCTCCCCTTATACCTCATTGTCAGACACATGACCCGTGAGTCACAACCAGACCTGAAAACTATTTATATTGACCTTTCATCTACCTTAGGTAGGGCATCAGTTGTATTACTTATAGCATTTACATAGTGGAAACATTATGGAGCAGTATACATAGCACACAAAGCCAGTCACACCAGGTTGTGAGTTGAGTTAAAACACATACTTTTGCACTATCAGAGCTTGTACATAGTCCTCCCACTTGGGGCTTGTCCCCACCTGGCAGAATCCTGTCCATTTTCTGCAACCATATGCAGTTGCTGATCCGCAGAGAACTGCAAGGGAATGCAGTTCTCCATTGGTAAATCGTTCACCACGACATATTTCTGTACTTTTCAGTACCATTGTGGTGAGAGCAAGGTAGTGAGCAAGAGTGTGCAGACATGGCAAAGCAGCTTAAAGGACAACCGATCTGAGAGGGGGCACGCACGCTCCCGGGCCGCGGAATCAATGAATTGGGACATGGCGCCCGATCATTGATCCCTTTCCCCGGCAGAAAAAAGTGACTGCTTCTCTTGGAAGCCTCGCTTTTTCTGCCTCTTACATCCCCCCTACTTCCCTCTAAGCGTACATGTGACGCTTAGAGTGTCGTAATATAAATAAACACATGGTTGCCACCTTGTGGCCAAATAGTAAAACTACATCTACATTTTAAAAAAAAAATAGACATATTTACATAAATAATTATTTACATCCCACGCTCCCAGAAATACCCAAATAAAAGGTTTAATAAAAAACAATCCAAAAAACCCATTACAATAAAAAATAAATAAATAAAAACGTAAATATTTACCTAAGGGTCTAAATTTTTTAAATATCCATGTGAAGATGAAATATTTCTATTTTTCCGGCAGCCGCCGCCAGTGCGCAATGCGTGCCCGCCTCGCACGCAACCACCGTGCGCTGAGCCCGCCCACCTCGCTCCCTGGTCCCGTTCAGCTGTCCGTTACTGCGCACATGCGCAGTAATAAAAAAACCTGGGACACAGGGACAGCTGCTGGACGCAACGACAATTAGGGTTTTATTATAGAGGCTAAGCTTGTAAATAGTGATGGATGCAAAACAGAAAAAATGCTCCTTCATTTCCAAATAAAATATTGTCACCATACATTGTGATAGGGACATAATTTAAACGGTGTAATACCCAGGACTATTAGGCAAATACAATATGTGGCTTTTAATTATGGAGGCATGTATTATTTTAAAACTATAATAACCGAAAACTGAGAAATAATGAATTTTTTTCTTATTCTTCCTGTTAAAATGCATTTACAGTAAAGTAGCTCTTAGCAAAATGTATCACCCAAAGAAAGCCTAATTGGTGGTGGAAAAAACAAGATATAGATCAGTTCATTGTGATAAGTAGTGATAAAGTTATAGGCAAATGAATGGGAGGTGAAAATTGCTTGGATGCATAAAGTAAAACACGACTGAGGGCTCAAGTGGTTAAAAGTTATTATGCTGTTAGACTAGAGAGGAAGTTCTGAGTTTAGGTCCTAAGCAAGTGCCTATTGCAGGCTGGACACCACCAACAAAGTGAGGGCAGGAGCTGAGAAGCAGGTCACAAACAATTCAGGAAGCACTGTGCAAATATAGCTGTACACAAAGTAATGTAACCAGGTCCTGGCAATCTACTCTGTCATCATCATATACAGCATAGATAAACATTTCACATACACATTAATTTCCACACTTCTGCATCAGCGACAGAGTGCACTCAGCTCTGGAGACAAGTACAAACACATGGCCACTCATATCTATGGCTATTCAGTTCACACAGGAGCAGTAATCTAGCACTTTTGAGGTTTGAAAAAGAATGATCAAACAGGCTGGAAAACATCCAGTAGTGACCAGGTAGGGAACAGTAGTGAAAATAAAAAGTGAATTTTTTTTTTTTGCAATATTATTTATCCAGTATTTGGCCATTGTAAAATCTTTCCTCTTCCCAATTTACATTCTGAAATGTATCACTGGTGACATCATCTTTAGTTCTGCCAGGTTATCTGTACGGAATGTTCGTCACAGAGTTCAATGCACAGAGGGAGATACTGCTTGCTTGCCAGTTGAAAAAAGCCTTTATTACCCACAATGCAACAAGGTTCACAGACAACAAACTGTCAGGACCAGGGTCATGACATCACACTGTGGGAAGGGTTTCACCACAATATTAGCCATGCAGACCCCGTGATGATCTACCAGAGAAAAGGTAAAGATTTATTGTGGGAAAGGGGGTATCGGCTACTTATTGGGATGACGTTCAATCCTGGATTAAAGTTCCTCTTTAAAAGGGAACCTAAGCTGAGAAGGATATGGATTTTTTCCTTTTAAAATACTACCAGTTGCCTGACTCTCCTGCTGAGCCTGTGTCTCTAATACTTTTAGCCATAGGCCCTCAACAAGCATGGAGATCAGGAGCTCTGACTGAAAGACTGGATTAGCTGCATTCTTGTTTCAGGTGTGTGATTCAGCCACTGCTGCAGCCAATGAGATCAGCAGGAAAGCCAGGCAACTGGTGTTGTTTAAAAGGAAACATCCATATCCCTCAGTTAGGTTTCCTTGTACACACGTTAGATAAAAGTAGTTTGAAACGTCCGAGGAATTACAGATTTCACAGTTTCACACACTCTCAAAGATGTAGCTTAACCACAAGTGACTGATATCGTGCAGTCGGCTGGTGTGTACAAGTCGTTCAAACCACATTGTTCTGTCTGTGCGCACCGTTTTTGAAGGACATGACCATCTGGAGTATCGGTATGTGTGGACAGCGTCGTTTAAATGACTTGTTTCTTTTTGCATGGGAAATGCCATTTGAGCAGAGCGTTTGTGTGCGCAGACTTATCTAGCGTGTCCAGACCTTTACTCTGATGTAACCTAAACGTAAATAAGACTGTATAAAAAGATCAATTCTATTACGGTAATTTCATTCCTGATTTTTTTTACCTTCATTTCATCAATAGATATTTGATTGTAAGGGAACAATCCAAACGACATGCTTCCAAAACACCACTAAAGCTAAATGACCAACAAAGCGAATAGAAAATGGGTGAAAATGTACTAGTTGTGTGGTCAGTATATTCTCTGAATGCCGCTAATAGGAGAATATGAGAGTCTAAAAAATGTGTCTACTGTAAAGTGATTTGGCCTCAATGTTACAAAGTCACATGAAGGTGGCAACAAGCAACCCATAACACTGTCAACAGACAGAGAACCAGCACAGAGCACAGTCCTATCAGCCACAATCTAATAACAAGACAAACACAGACAAACAAAAGATGCAGTATCGGGTATCCCAAATTCTGCTGAGTGGGGGGAAACTTGTGGATGTTCTCAAATGTCTCATAATTGTTCCTGGCTCCTGATCCAAAGCAAGTCTGAATTCTGAAGTCACAAACAAAACAAAAAAAACAAATAATATAATAAAAACACAGCTAGCCACATCATCTATAGCTTTGGTTTGCACCAATTCCTACCTAATGTACAGCAACATACTACGTACAAAGAGAAAAGTGCATAGGATGGAGTGCACCACTGATTGGGCGGGAGCAGAAGTGAAAAGCTGGAGCGAACTGTGGTATATGCATGGAGACGGAATGTCCTCCGTGTTCATGTGGGTTTCCTCCAGGCACTTTGGTTTTCTCTCACTCCCCAAAACATACTGATAGCTTACTTAGCATTTCACCCCCCCCCCCCAAAAAAAAAAAGCAAAACAAAAAACTGGCTCTTGAAATTGGTAAGGATATTAGACTACGACTATGATAGAGATTAGATTGTGAGCTCTTCTGATAGACACTAGCGACAGGAACTGTTCAATGTATTCTGTAATGTGCTGGGGAAAATGAATAATAATGCTGGATGTGTGCCAGAATTAGAGTACATGGAGGTTAGGAAACCCTGTTCTAGAGCTTTTATTATTATTTAGTAATTATATGGCGATGACATCTTCTGCAGCACTGTACAGAGTACATTGTCTTGTCACTAACCAAGGGGCTTACCATCTAATCCCTACCATAGTCATATGTCCATAATAGTCTAAAGCCGCATCTACACGCGTAGATGCGGTGGCGATGTTCCTTATTAATCGAGCCGCTGATGCAGCTCGATTGATAAGATCCGACAGGACGGATCTCCCCACCGCCGATTCCCTGCTCGTTCCTCGCAAGGGGACAATGGCAGGGAATCGAGCGGAAGATAAGCGGCGCCGGTGGGGACGGGCGGGGAATCGAATCCGGCGCACGCGTGGCGAGTGAGGACGCGGCAGGTACACGGAAGAGGCGATCCCGCCGCCTCATCTACACGTGTAGATGAGGCTTAAAGCCGTGAACACAATACGGTTTTCCCGTTCCATTCTCTGCTCTATTCTCTTATCTTCCGCTTGTTTTTATTATATTTTTCCATTCACTTCTATGGGGAATCGAGTGGTAGAGGAATATCGTACATGACAGAATTTATCAATCAAATTAAAATGTAACGTGTGTTCCCAGCATTAAGGTGGCTACACACCATACAATTTTTTAAATATCTGTTCAAGAATAGCAATCAATTTTTCTAATTCAAAAATACTTTTGGTCTTGGGATAAAAGCTCAATCCTACTTAGGAGAGCTGCAGCCGGTGCCGATCCTCCAGGTAGGTACACCACTCCTACCACCACACAGTGATACTATCGCATGTCTTGCACACACTACATGTTACGGGCTCCGCCCTTCATCGTGTGCAAGACATGCAATACATTTAACGCAAGTTCTAGCCAGTGGAGTGCATCCTTCTACTTTATCGACAATACATTTTTGTGACTGATTGTAACAATTAAAAAAATATAACCAATGTACCATACACCTATGTTCAATTTTTCCCCAATCATGAATAAAATAAAAGCACACAAAAAAAAAATTTGATTGGAACCGTACATCAAGTAATTGACAATCCATCACACACCATACAATTCTTGATAAAGTTGGTCTCAAATTTCCAACATATCCAATCTCTAAAAACCGAAACAGGAAATCCGATCGGATTTCTCGATCGAAAAACAAAAACACAAATTTTGGGAACAACCGATCGTAATTATCGAATTGGTGAAAAATTGGATCTTTTAATTGTACGGTGTGTGGCCACCTTTAGGCCAACTTAGGTGGAAGTCCATTAACTAATTTGTACGTTTTGGGGCTGGGAACGCGAAATGGGGCCCAAGGCAAGTTAGTAGCTTTGGCTCCTCTTATCAGTTTTTTTTTAGTAAATTGAGATGGGAGAGGAGTAAGAGAAGGCGACAACCAGGCCCTTAGATACCCGATAAGCCCCAAGCACCTGCTTAGGTTGCCTTGTGGATGATCCTACTCTGTTTTTGGGATGTGAGAGGAAACAGGAATGCCTGGAGGGAGCCCACATACGTACATGGAGAACATAAAAATGATGTGCAGCTAGTACCCTGCCTGGGATTTGAACCAGGGACCCAGTGCTGCTAACCACTACAGCACTGTGCTGCCTGAGCTGACCTGATCTATTTAGCATATAATATTTATACCATCTTGTAGTTGATTCCTATTGTTTTCTACATGCAGAAAGGGAGAAATCGATCTGATGGCATTTTTTTGCCTTCAGATTTCCATTAGGGCCAATGCAAAATGATAAGCAATCTCAACAGATCGACCTAGATTTTCCAGCCTGCCAGATCGATTGAAATCGGCCACAAATCGGTCGATTGGTCAATCGATATGCAATCGACCAATCGATTTTGATTGATCGATCAAAAGTCGGCTGAGTGTCTGGGCCCCTTTAGACAATGTTGCACATTTTGGCCCCTTACATGATTGAGTTTGACACCCCTGAGCATTCAGACACTTCCTCTACTGAGCCAAGAATCTAAATTTTTTGTTTTAAAAGTCACGTTTGCTTTAAAAGGTCACGTTCATGGAAGAAAAAAATAAAAAAATCCACTTGCATGGTGCTTCCTCCAGCCCCTTGCTGCAGCTCTGCTCCCCTCCAGTAAGAGAGGCCTAGTTGTGCTTCAACGTGCGGCTAATGTAGTCACGCTGACGTCATCCGGACTGCACTGCGCAGTAGTTCTGCGCCTGCGCAGTACAGCCCGGGTGACGTCAGTGCGACTCCGTGAGCCGCACGCCGGAGCACAAGTAGATGCCGACCTGGTGAGGTTGGCATCTGCACCACAGGGGACCGGGAGCCACCCAAGCTGCGGCGAGGGCACAGGACAGCTGCCAGGGGCTGGAGGAAGCCTCAGGTAAGTTGATTTTTTTATTTATATGCTCCTCGGATCTTCCCTTTAAAGGGGAACTGAAGAGAGAGGTATATGGAGGCTGTCATGTTTATTTCCTTTTAATCAATACCAGTTGCCTGGCAGCCCTGCTGGTCTATTTCTCTGCAGTAGTATCTGATTAAAACCAGAAACTAGCATGCAGCTAGTGTTGTCAGATCAGACTTATAAGTCTGAACCACTGAAACACCTGATCTGCTGCATGCTTGTTCAGGGGCTATGGCTAATAGTATTAGAGGCAGAGGATCAGCAGGGCTGCCAGGCAACTGGTATTGTCTAAAAGGAAATAAACATGACAGCCTCCATATACCTCTCTCTTCAGTTCCCCTTTAAGAATGCATTTAGATTAAACATTTATATTTAGAATTCGGCAGGTTGTCTTTCATGTATGTAGCCAAATTGTCAGCTGAAATGCGGGGCACCGGTATTAACCGTATTGAAAAGCTATTTGGAGTGATGGGACTGATGTTAAGAGAGAAGTATACTTGTCTGATTTCTGATTGAGTAGTCCTGGATAGATGATAATATTCATTGCTTGGTTTGCTCTTTGGCTAAAGCTGTGTACACACTTGAAAGATTAATGATAGATCACAGACCAATTTTACCCCCTTCCATGTAGTATGAGAGCCATACTCTACATGTTAGGGATGGTAGAAATAACTTTCAGGCGGATAGCGGCGCTTCCGCGTCTGACATCACGGCTGTCGTTGCTGCGGCGTCTCCGGGCCTCCCCGCAGTCTCTGGGAGGTCCGGGCTGTCTGAGGCACATAGAGGGCGGCAGGCTTTATGGGGTACGGAGACGTGTCAGCTGACAACAGCTTGTCTTCCTAGCCTTCTGATTGGCTAGGCTTTCTGTGCGGCGCTGTTTGAATTGCCATTTGTATTTAAGGATGTGCTGGTCATTTGCTCTTCGTCTGTTGTTGCTGAAACTTCGCAGTGAAAGCTCTCAGACCTTAGTCAGATCCGTGTGTGCTTGATCCGGCAGGACCCCGGGGATTCACACTTAGCTCAGGATAATTATTGCTATATTGTATTTTGTACTTCCGTGTATGACCCTTTACCTGAACATCTGACTATTCTCTGTCTTACGATTCTGTACTTCTGCCAATCTGATCTGTTGCCGACCATTGCCTGAAACCCTCACTCTGATCTAGCCTTACGATTCTGTACTTTGCCTCTCTGATCTGTTGCCGACTACTGCCTGTATACTCACTCCGATTTCGCCTGTCGATTCTGTACTACTGACTGACAGATCTGTTTACGACTTTTGCCTGAACGACCACTCTCGGTGAGGGATAGCCCCTGTCACTCAGGGCTATCCCTCTCCAGTGCTCCTGATTATTACTGTGCACCCAATCACGTGTGATCACACTTTTCAATAAAGTACTGACTGTTGTGCTGATAGAGCTCGTTCTGATCATCTGTTATATCACTGATCATTACACTACAGTCTATTCTATTGAGCTGAACTCCTCATCAGATAAAAATATTTGCAAGATGCTGCACACATGCAACAGATCAGTATCTGCAAAAGATCTGTTCCTGCAAAATACATTCAAAAGGTGCGTACACACGCACTCCGGCCGCAAACGACGGGACCGACAGACCCTCCGGCTGGGCGGACTTTCAGGCGACAGTACCGTGTGTGTACGCACTGTCGGCAGACAGATAAGGCTGTTTCAGTCAACCGACAGTGCGTACACACGCGCTACTGTCGCCTGAAAGTCCGCCCAGTGAGAGGGTCTGACGGACCCGTCGTTGCTGCCGGTAGTGCGTGTGTATGCACCTATAGTCTATGATATCTGCAGATCCTCATACACACCTTGTTTAACAGACATTCATCTGCAGATCAGATCCACCAGGATGGATCTTCAGATCTGCAGATGATTGACAGATATGTAGATGAATGTCTGTTAAACAAGGTGTGTATGAGGATCTTTAGATAACAGACTATGAATGCATTTTGCAGGAACAGATCTTTTGCAGGAACAGATCTTTTGCAGATACTGATCTGTTGCATGTGTGCAGCATCTTGCAAAGATTTCTATCTGGTGGGGAATTCAGCTCAATAGAATAGACTGTGCAAAGTATGGCTCTCATACTACATGGAAGGTGGTAAAATTGGTCTGTGATCTTTCATTAATCTTTCAAGTGTGTACACACCATAACTCTGTTCAGCCACCTGAGACTAATTTTAGCAGGGCTGGCAGTTGGCAGGGAGAAGGCAGTAATTTTACTGAGTCAAGGGCAGAGGAAATAGTATGATAAGGAGCTGCGGCAAACCGTGCAGTCAGAGGAGGAGGACATGGTTAGTAGATGGTTGCAAAGCAAGAGAGGGCTAGAATGTGTAAAAGTTCCCATACATTTACCAACTTTGTGGCCCACAGCTATCCGATTAGATAAATTTATTGAATCAGATGACGATTGGAGCCGCCCTATCGATGATTCAATCAATTTGGGTCGAAATCGGTCTAATGCATCGATCGTACAGGCTAGAAAGTTTTTGGTTAAAAGTACTCGATATCGTAATACCCGACGAATGCGACAGACCCCTGGCCACTGTCACCCCCCCTTCCCCCCAGTGTAAAATTGTTCCCTCCTGTGCCTCAGTGCCTGTGCAGTGGAAAAATCCCACCTGTCCCTCTGCCAGGACTCCTGGTGTCACCCGCTGCCACCCGTGTGGCACTGTGTGTCACACACGCACCATGTGGGGACGCTCGCGGGTGAGAGCGAATGAGGCACAGAAGCCTACGAGAGAGTATTTACACTGCATGGGCACTGGTGGCGGGGGGGGTGGGGGGGGTGGAAGGGGTACACTTGGGTGGTAGCCAGGCAGGCAGCATCACTAGGCCGATTCCCGATAGGTTACTTAACATGGTGAAAACTATTGTGAATCGGCCTGCAGTAGATGGGCAGAAAAGAGATCCCCCTCTGATCAGCTTCAAATCAGAGAGAGAGAGATAGGTTTCTTGGTCAATCTGCTACATTGCTAGTTGTGTGGGCACCTTAACCTCCCTGCCGTTATAAAAAAATGCTGCGCACGGCAGGGAGGGTGTTTTTTCGCATTATTTTTTTTTTTTTAGCATGTAGCTAGCCTAGCGCTAGCTACATGCTTCCCCCCTCCCTGCGGCGTCCCCCCGAATGCGCCGATCGCCGCCGGCGCATATACCCATCCGGAAATCCCGTTCTGAACGGGATTTCCAGGAGGGCTTCCCCCGTCGCCATGGCGACGGGCGCGATGACGTCACCGACGTCATCGACGTCGTGACGCCAGAGGGAGTCCCGAACCACCCCTCGACGCTGCCTGGCACTGATTGGCCAGGCAGCGCACGGGTCTCGGGGGGGGGGGGGGGGGGGGGGGACACCCTCTGTCGCGGCGGGTTGCGGCGAATCGGCGGGGAGCGGCGGCGATCGTAAGTTACACGCAGCTAGCAAAGTGCTAGCTGCGTGTAACAAAAAAAAAATTATGCAAATCGGCCCAGCAGGGCCTGAGGAATCCTCCGCGGCAGGTTACCCCGAGCTAAGCTCGGGATAACCGGCAGGGAGGTTAAGGGCCCGTTTCCACTAGAGCGAATCCGCATGCGTTCTCTGCATGCGGATTCGCATAACCAATACAAGTGGATGGCCCTGTTTCCACTTGTCAGTTTTTTCCTGCGTTTTTCTGTGCAGGATTTTTCTGCACGGTAGAGCCTGCAGAATTCGCCTGCGTGAGGAATGCAGGCGATTCGCAGGCTATGTATTTAATAGGGAAAACGCGCATGCGTTTTTTTGCCGCGATTTCGCATGAAAACTAATGTAAATTGAACCAGGCAGTGACATGGTTAAATTCGCATATACCCTGCCTATGCGAAATCGCTGCAAAAAACGCACGCGGAATCGCATCCGCATGCGATTTCATCAGCGGTGGAATCCCGGTGATTCGCACCGCACTAGTGGAAACGAGCCCTAAGTGTATGTGAGAGAAAAGCAACAGAGTAACCAAGCAGCACGGAGTGACCCTAAACCACAAGTATAGGGGACTAAAAGACCAAAAAGCCATCCTACTAAAAAGCGATGCTTGGTATGATTTGCCTTCTTAAAATAGAAGGTATTTGTGACAATTCAGCTTTAAAGAGAACCCGAGGTGGGTTTGAAGAATATTATCTGCATACAGAGGTTGGATCTGCCTATACAGCCCAGCCTCTGTTGCTATCCCAAACCCCACTAAGGACCGCCTGCACTCTGCAATCCCTCATAAATCACAGCCACGCTGCTGACAAACAGCTTGTCAGAGCTGGCTGTGTTTATCTCTATAGTGTCAGTCTGCTGCTCTCCCCGCCTCCTGCAGAACTCCAGTCCCCGCCTGCATCCCTTCCCTCCCTGCTGATTGGAGGGAAGGGACAGGGGCAGGGACCGGAGCTATGCAGGAGGCGGGGGAGCAGCTGAGACTGACACTACAGATGTAAACACAGCCTCACAGCACGGCTGTGATTTATGAGGGATTGCAGAGTGCAGGGGGACCTTAGTGGAGTTTGGGATAGCAACAGAGACTGGGCTGTGTATGCAGATAACATTCTTTAAACACACCTCGGGTTCTCTTTAAGTAATCATCTGTGGTTACCCACAATGCACCGCTACTGAATATGCACATTATTTATGCCCCTGTAGCCAGGCTTACATCCAGAACCGCTGATATGTAGCAGAGCCACATTTACATTTTACAGAGCCACATCAACACCACAAGCAGACAGCCTGTTTCAGACTTTTGGTCCTCCTCAGTGCATGGCAGGGTTTAACCCCTTTGCCGTTACAATTCTGGCGGCAAAGGGGCAGCGCAACACTTTCACTTTCGCTACATGATAGCCGCTGACAAGCGGCATCCCCCTATCCACTCTTATCACTGAAGGCGATCAGAGTAAAGCAGGAAATCCCGTTCAGAACGGGATTTCCTGCTGGGCTTCCCCGGTCGCCATGGCGACCGGGCGGGATGACGTCACGGACGTCGGGACGTCAGAGGGAATCCCGATCCACCCCTCAGCGCTGCCTGGCACTGATTAGCCAGGCTGCGCAAGGGGTCTGGAGAGGGGGGGGGGGGGCGGCGCGGCGGGTAGCGGTGAATCGGCGGCGGCGATCAGAAACTGCACGCAGCTAGCAAAGTGCTAGCTGCGTGCAGGGGAAAAAAAAATTGAAAAAAAAAAATCGGCCCAGCGGGGCCTGAGAAATCCTCCTACGCAGGTTACCCCGAGCTGAGCTTAGGATAACCGGCAAGGAGGTTAATATGGCTCTATGGGAATATCACACGGAAGTGATCGGGGTGAAAAAGGAGAGTTAAGCAGCCCATACACTCAGCCGATTTTCGGGCCGACCGATCGATCCCGATCGATCCATCGATTGCAAATCGGTTGGCCAATCGACCGATCGATGGCCGATTTCGATCGATTTCGATGGATTTCCATCAAACTGGCAGGGTGGAAAATTTAGGTCGATCTGATGAGATTGCTTATCAGTTTGCATTGGCCTTAATGGAAATCTGATGGCAAAAAAATGCCATCAGATTGAATTTCAATAGATTTCAAACTGAAATCTATTGGAATTCTATCCTGGTAAAAAATGTTCTAAAAACGCATCAGATAGATCATCAGATGCATTTCTTATCTATCTGCTGCCAATCTGACGAGTGTATGGGCACCTTTAGTGAAGTTGGACAGAACAGGTGAGCCATCAGGTGACTCTAAATCAATGCTGGCAGGCCTAAGTTTGCTGTGCAGCCTCCACAGAGACTATTATTTGGTCATTAGTCATTTCTACCTTGCCATTGAGACTTTGCTGCAAACGCGCCATCTAGTGGTTACATAAGTGTAAAACATGGATCACTGCTAAAAACAAAACTAAAAAACCTTCAACTAAGCTTGGTTCACCCTATAAACTATTTGGGTGCAACAGGATGAATTCAGAAGCATTTCAGGCAATATTAACTGCTCATATTCAGCCAAATGCTTCAGAACTTATCGGACGGCGCTTCACAGTGCAGACGGACAATGACCCAAAGCATACTGCAAAAGCAACCAAAAAGTTTTTGAAGGGAAAAACTGACAGTCTGCAGTTAATGCACATGTTCATTTTATTTCAAATCCATTGTGGTTGTGTACAGAGCAAAAAATGTTAGAATTGTGTCGATGTCCCAATATTTATGGACCTGACTGTATAAAAATAATCTGCCATCCGACAGGAGTAATGGTGTCTTCACAAAGTCACACAACAGCATGGCCAGGAAGTAATTCATATGCATTCACAGGAAGAGATCAGATGAACAACAAACCGCATGTCGAAATGGGTGCAAAATAACAGCAACAGTATACTGATCATTTTACGGATATTCTATTATCCACTATAATAGGATATAGGTAAATTTACCAATATTTTACCATGTCTTAACCTAATCTATTTCCACACAGAACCCTCCCTCTTAATGCCTAACACTAAACTTAACTCACCCCAATCCCCCCCCCACCTAACCCTTAATACCACCCTGCCATCTAACCCTTAAGGCACCCCCCCCCCCCCCCCCCCCCCACATACCCAGTCTTAGCCAGTGATAGGCAAGCATACGCTATTTATCATTTAATTTCCCCTAAATGCAGATATTGTAAAGGGCGCACACCCATAACTGGTGCGCTGTGCCCAAATTTAACAGTATGCCCCAGCATTGTCATTATAGCAAGTACATTACATTGGTGGCATATCGGCGCCCAAATTTCATCACAGCTTAATTGCTGTGACTGCCACAAACAGGGCTGTAGAGTCGGAGCAATTTTGGGCACCTGGAGTCAGAGTCAGTGGTTTCATAAACTGAGTCGGAGTTGAATGATTTTAGTACCTACGCCACAGCCCTGACCACAAAACACCTTCAATCTCCATCACATTTCTGCAAGGAATTGAGTCATTCGACGTTATTTTGCTAGTTTTCGGCCGTTTGATATTCCTGTTGACAGCTCCTCTTTTAGTCGGAACACTGACATTTCTGTCCCGTGTGCCTCCAATGTCCCCCCTCTGTGTCACCTCTGACCCTGTACCTGCTTACACAAGTTTAAAAGCCATTTTTTCCTTGAAATTTTTAAAAATGGATTTTTATCAAAAACTGTCCAATTTGAAAAACATTTTTTTGACTTGTTCCCACAGAATCCATGCCATTCGTATCAGCATGTCGTTCGTAAGGTGAAAGTTCTTAAGTCAGGGGCTACCTGTACAACTCACTAGTCCCCATTGTGTGCAGCCTACTCTACCACTTTTCTAAGACAAAAGGCCATTAGTGTGGTTGCTCCAAACATAGCATCCCCATAGAAATTCAGTCTCCTATGCGCAGCGAATGGACCAATGACATGTTCAATAGGCGACTTGAGAATCAACAGAAAGCAGAATTTGTGAAGTGATCTAGGACTTTTACAGTGGGTGATCACTTTCAGGAGCTGCAGATGAACTACCCAGAAACTGGTTAGTGAATTGAGTAAAAGGGCCCACACACTGGTCGATTTCCACCATCGATCGATTCTATGGAATTGATCAATCGATCAGAAATCGATTCTATCAAATCTATTGATTGTTCGATTTGCACCCGGTTTCGATCGATTTCATCTGACAGGATGGAAAAGCTAGGTCGATCTGCTGCTGGCAGCAGATCGATGGCGCATAGAGTTGCATTGGATCTAATGGTCCAATAATACATTCAGATCGATTTCCAATAGATTTCATTCTGAAATCTATTGGAAATCTGTTCCTAGTGTGTGGAACACAGATAGATTCCTGTCAGATTTGACTTGACAGGCATCTGACAGAAATCTGATGGTCGAATCTGCTGCAAATCTATAAGTTTATGGCAACCTTTAAACCTACAGGAAGTAGGAGGGGCCTGGTGTGCTATGGAACATGGAGTTGCAAAGAGTCGGGCACGACTGAATAGTGAATGAACAGCAAACCTAGCTTTCCAGAGATGCTGAAATTCTCAGAGCCTGAAACCAAAAAAAAAAAAAAAAAAAAAAGGGGGATGAGAATTCTTGGGGAGTAATGTATACCAAACTATATATTATGGTCATGGTTTCAGGCAGGGTTAATACAATTAAAACAATATTACTAAAATTGCTGCAGCAACAGAATGAAATCAGAATAAAAAAATTAAAATGTTTAATATGAATATTATTTATAAAGTGAGTTATATAGCATTCATATACGGTATATCCACTATTCCACATAAAAACAAGGGAATTCCGTGTGTCTGCACCTCACATGTGCAGACACACCACCATTTCCTGCAGAAAGTATAGTCTACACACCTGTTATTAATGAACACCAGTGAAGCAGATGGCAGACTATTATGTGACGGTAACAGGTGAACTGACATACTGGGGAGGCTGGGCAAGGAAAGTGTCCCACAAGAATAGAACAATTTCTAGATCAGCTAAAGATAGCATCTGGCTGCACACAGGTAAAACTTCCACCCACACATTTCACAACTCTGCCAATCTCACACACAAACACGAGTTAGGAAAGTGCCTCTGGGATCAGTCAGAGCTGGTTACACAGCGCATCAGGCGTGGTACTCACAGATACTGTCTATTAACCCTCTGCAGGGCACACTGCGCTAAATATATTGTCACTGGACAACAGATACACATCTTACAGCTCGACAGATTGCCCAGAAATCTCATGGTGAACCAGAACTCCTAGGAGTGGGTACGGGACTAAAAAAAGACCAAAAAGCCTCTTACTAAAAACATTATGCAAAACAGAAGTTTGCCTTCTTAAAACAGAAGGTATTTGTGATTACTCAGGCTGGAGTGACTATGAGGTGTCCCACAACGCATCACTGCTGAATATGTAAATTATCCTTTTGTTGTCCCTGTAAGCTAGCCACACCTCCAGAACCGCTGGAATACAATGATGCATCAGCTTGTTAATTGTTCAGAGCCACACTAATCAAACACGACTGTGTCGGACTGGTTGGTCCTCATAAGTGTATGGCATGGATTAATGTGGCTATGGGGTAGGACTTGAAACACCCAAAGTTAGAGAGTACCCAGCAAGCTCATGGTGAACCAGAACTCCCAGGAGTATGTAAGGGGCGAAAAAGGAACATGAATAATTGCAAATATCTTTTTAAAGAAGGCAAACTTCTGTTTTTCTACCCTACAGCTCATGACAGAAAACACAAAATGGTAAAAGTTTGATGACGGCAGAAAAAATATTCTATCCTATCAAAGACCTCTATGGATACAAACAGACAATACAGTAACTTATCTATGGAAAGCACATCAGACTGCCATACAATGAAATCACAAGCACTATTGCAACAGTCTTTCATAATAAAAAGAAAAAAAAAGTCATAGGAATTGCATGGTTTAAAGAGAACCTGAAGTGAGGTATATGGAGGCTGCCATATTTCCTTCTAAACAATACCAGTTGCCTGGCAACCCTGCTGATCTTTCTGGCTGCACTAGTGTCTGAATTACACACCTGAAACAAGCATGCAGGCAGTCCAGCTAGACCTCAGTCAGAGCACCTGATCTGCATGCATTGGTTTGTTTTTATGTGCATATAAAACAAGCTATTAGTCCTACAGCAAGGTGGGGATTTTTGTGCAGGCCCATAGCAACTGTACGCCAAACAATACATGAGTACTGTTGCTAAGGCTGCAAAGAATAGCAATTTGAGCTTACTGACAGTTTTGGGAAGATTTAGCTGGCTACAGACTGAACTGAGGAGAATTTTTAATGCTACTATTTTATTCACAAAACTAGAATTTCCTGTTGAGCCAACAATCAGGCTGAAAAGCTAGTAAGCCTTCCCCTTTAAAAACAATTCAGACATTTTGTAGTCTATCTCCCATATTTCTGTGCTTCCCGGCCTGCTGTCTCTCCTCCTAGCAAACATGCACAGACAGTGGCAGGAAGAACAGGAAACCAGATATCAGGCCAAATAATGAATTGTTTATGCATTTTGCGGCTGAACAATGCCCACGGCTGGGGACATGGATTCATGTCACTGATCAGGTTTTGGTGCGTTTATAATTTACATGTTTGCTGGGCAGGCAGGTAGAGGAGACAGCACAGAAGAGCAGGTGGAGTAATAATATTAGTGTGGGCGTAGCCAGGGACACTGGAGCCCTACAGACAGCAGTGATGTCAGACTACAAGGCACGAGGCAGTCTGGACTCGCACACAACAGCTACACTACCTATAGGAGTGATAAAAGAGGGCAGAGCTGCAAACCGCACATACCCTGCAGGACTATTCCCTCATTCAGGAAAAAAACAGGACTGTCCACAGGCATTCCAGAGAGCCACTTTTAAAGGACAACTGAAGTGAGAAGAATATGGAGACTGTCATTTGTATTTCCTTTTAAACAATACCAGTTGCCTAGCAGCCCTGCTGGTCTATGTTTCTGCAGCAGTGTCTGAATAACACCAGAAACAAGCATGCAGCTAATCTTGTCAGATCTGACAATGTCAGACACACCTGATCTGCTGCATGCTTGTTCAGGGTCTATGGCTAATCGTATTAGAGACAGAGGATCAGGAGGACTGCCAGGCAACTGGTATTGTTTAAAAGAAAATAAATATGGTAGCCTCCATAACCCTTTTTACAGTTGAAGAGGAACTTTAAAGGACCACTACTGCGAGAAAAGTAGGCAGTCAAAATCTAACTGAACCAACAGATTTAGGATTAGTTCATCTCTTCATAGGGGATTCTCAGGGTTTTCTACAGCATTTCTTGAACAGCAGTATAATTGCCAAAATAGAAATATATCAGACAGCCTCCCTATTCACTTGCACACTATTTTGTTAGGGCGTGTTTCCATTTGTGAAGTGATGCGAGTGTGGCTACGCAGCCGCATCGCATCACTTCCGTCGCCGGCCGCATCACTTCCGCATCTCAGATGCGAAAAAGTGTATTGAGGAGATGGGACTCAGCTGCGGGCGGATGTGGGCGTGCGAAAATCTGTAGCATGCTGCAGATTATCGGATCGCACCGCACACCATGCACGCAGTGGAAACTGTTTCACTGGCGTGCATGTGTTTCAGGACACCGCACCTAGTGTAAACGAGCCCTTAGACTTTGCAACTGCTGTTTAGGAAATGCTGTTGAAAACAAAGAAAATCCTGAGAATCCCCCATAAGGAGATGGACTGGCCCAAAGCCTATCGGTTCTGTCAGATTTTAACTGCCTACTTTTTTTGTGATAGCGGTCTTTTAACCGAGGATTGAAATGTATCTCAGTCAGTAACCGATACCCCCATTCCCATGAGACATTTTCCTTTTCTCAAACAGATCATCAGGTGGGTCTATATGGCTGATATTGTGGTGAAACCCCTCCCATATAGTGTGATGTTCTGGCCCCAATAGTTTTTAGCCTGTGAACCTGTATCTATATATACATTTTCTTTTTTTTTCACATGGTTAGTGGGTGTGTTTATGGATATTGTCCGTTGGTGCAGCTGTTTGAATGCGATCACACTTTTGTAAAAATCGAATTGCGGAAATGGAAAAAAACTAGCGCAATTCCTATGTTAACCTCTAGCCGACCGCGTCACGCCGACGGGCGTGGTAGCAGCCCCAAGACGGCCTAACGCTGATCGGCGTAAAAGATCCGGACTTCCCAGGATAGTAAACGGGCACCAAGAGCCGCATAACGCAGCTCAAACTGACGTCCAACTTCAACACCACCATGTGTTACGTTAGGGGCAGATAATGGGACCTTAACCTACCCAGCGTTCAATTTCCCCAGGATTTCTGTGCAAACAGTGATAACATTTATTTTTAAAACTTTTTTTTTCCTGTAACTTGCCAAAATGTGTCAAGCAAGGGTCTAGTATACAGTGCAGGAGAGTATTGATGTGTATGCATGTTTATACTGTTCACAGCATGTTTTTTTGAAGGGACATTTCTGTCCATACCGCTAGGGAGGTTAAAGGGGAACTGAAGTAAGAGGTATACGGAGGCTGCCATATTTCCTTCTAATCAATACCAGTTGCCTGGCAGCCCTGCTGGTCTATTTCTCTGCAGTAGTATCTGAATAACACCAGAAACAAGCATGCAGCTAGTCTTGTCAGATCTGACTTTAAAGTCTGAAACACCTGATCTGCTGCATGCTTGTTCAGGGGCTATGGTTAATAGTATTAGAGGCAGAGGATCAGCAGGGCTGCCAGGCAACTGGTATTGCTTAAAAGGAAATAAACATGGAAGCCTCCATATACCTCTCTCTTCAGTTCCCCTTTAACGTCCCCTAAAACGCAACGTCTTGGTGTGAAAGAGGCCTAGGTTGTTATTACTGTATTATCATAATCATCATCATCATCATCATCATCAACAGTAAAGTTCCCTTTTATAAAGGAGCTGTTGGCTTCTGCTGTAAAACTCATTTGTCTTCCTCCTTTGAAGTGAGCCTGACAACCTGCCTATATACAGATACATACAAACCAAGCTAAACCTCTTCCTGGATTGCAGAGAAGGAGATTCAGCAGCTTTGTGCGTCAGCAATATAGGTGCTGGCAAGAGGTGCCGCCCATCTGTTATTAGTTACAAATTACTCATGGGGTTTACAGACTGTATCTAGCGACGTGTGTCTAGTAATGGTGTGTTGTGGGCTTGTGAAAGCTAAGAAACGCTGTGCATGTGCATTTTTCCTTGCAGGGAAAGGTGCAGGGAAAGAGGTATAAGCACTTGGCCTGAGAAGCCTTGGCTTAAACATATTGCTGTAACGTTAAGCACGCACACACACCAATTTTTCCAACCGACTGGATCACTTTGATCAGACTGACCAGCTATCTTATCTACTGACCCCAACATAAAGATGGTCATACACTTATAGATTTGCAGAAGATTCGACCATCAGATAGATTTCTGTCAGATGCCTGTCAAGTTGAATCTGACAGAAATCTATCTGATGTGTGCCACACACTAGGAACAGATTTCCAATAGATTTCAGAATTAAATCTATTGGAAATTATCTAAATGCATTATTGACCATTAGAAGGGGTAAGTAACTGGATTATGTATTATGTAGCCAAACCCCACATCATCTGAAACTTGGTGTTAGGTACAAGTAGGAAAGGTTAGTGTTAGGAGTAGGTAGGTGTCATGTTGATGCTGCTGTGCAAGCAGTTACCAGCATTCTGCAGTTAAATTACACAGAAAGAATACCTGGCATGGCAGAGAAAACCAATAGATTATATACCTACAGTGCTTTGCAAAAGTATTCGGCCCCCTTGAAGTTTTCCACATTTTGTCACATTACTGCCACAAACATGAATCAATTTTATTGGAATTCCACGTGAAAGACCAACACAAAGTGGTGTACATGTGAGAAGTGGAACGAAAATCATACATGATTCCAAATTTTTTTTAAATAAAAATAACTGCAAAGTGGGGTGTGCATAATTATTCAGCCCCCTAAATCAATACTTTATGGAACCACCTTTTGCTGCAATTACAGCTGCCAGTCTTTTAGGGTATGACTCTACCAGCTTTGCACATCTAGAGACTGAAATCCTTGCCCATTCTTCTTTGCAAAACCGCTTCAGCTCAGTCAGATTAGATGGACAGTGTTTGTGAAAAAAAGCACTTTTCACACCTTGCCACAGATTCTCGATTGGATTTAGATCTGGACTTTGACTGGGCCATTCTAACACATGGATATGTTTTGTTTTAACCTCCCTGGCATTCTGATAATGCGCAGCGGCACGGCTGCGCATAGTTTTTTAAACTTAACTTTTTTTTCCAATCATGTAGCTAGCCTAACGCTAGCTATATGATACCCCCCTCCCAGCGTAATCCCACCCACCCTTCCGATCGCCGCCGGAGATGATGGCTGTCAGGAGATCCCGTTCTGAACGGGATCTCCGTCAGGGCTTCCCCCGTCACCATAGCGACGACCGGAATGACGTCATCAACGTCGTGTGTTCTGAGTGATGTGCAGTGTTAGTTTCCCGCCACACATAGCGTTTTGCATTTTGGCCAAAAGTTCCATTTTGGTCTCATCTGAGCAGAGCACCTTTTTCCACAGGTTTGCTGTGTCCCCCACATGGCTTGTGGCAAACTGCAACCGGGACTTCTTATGCTTTTCTGTTAACAATAGCTTTCTTCTTGCCACTCTCTCATAAAGGCCAACATTGTACAGTGCATGACTAATAGTTGTCCTATGGACAGATTCCCCCACCTGAGCTGTAGATCTCTGCAGCTCGTCCAGAGTCACCATGGGCCTCTTGACTGCATTTCTGATCAGCGCTCTCCTTGTTCGGCCTGTGAGTTTAGGTGGACGGCCTTGTCTTGGTAGGTTTACAGTTGTGCCATACTCCTATTTCTGAATGATCGCTTGAACAGTGCTCTGTTGGATGTTCAAGGTTTTGGAAATCTTTTTGTAGCCTAAGCCTGCTTTAAATTTCTCAATAACTTTATCCCTGACCTGTCTGGTGTGTTCTTTGGACTTTATGGTGTTGTTGCTCCCAATATTCTCTTAGACAACCTCTGAGGCCTTAACAAAGCAGCTGTATTTGTACGGACATTAGATTACACACAGGTGCACTCTATTTAGTCATTAGCACTCATCAGGCAATGTCTATGGGCAACTGACTGTACTCAGACCAAAGGGGGCTGAATAATTACGCACACCCCACTTTGCAGTTATTGATTTGTAAAAAATGTTTGGAATCATGTATGATTTTCATTCCACTTCTCACATGTACACCACTTTGTATTGGTCTTTCACGTGGAATTCCAATAAAACTGATTCATGTTTGTGCCAGTAATATGACAAAATGTGGAAAACTTCAAGGGGGCCGAATACTTTTGCAAACCACTGTATATATACACACACACACACACACACACACACACACACACACACACACACACACACTTTTTTTTCCTCACACCCATGCATACACATTCACACACCCCTGTGTAAGTGTTCAAATTCCAGCTTATAAAAATAGAAAACAATGGAGGTAAAGTTCAGGTTTAATATGCTAGGTAAAGCACTGCAGACTATGCTGAGGCTGTATAACAAAGAGAATGAGGTGCGGTTCATACCAGCCAGTCACATTACATTTATTCTTCCTCTAGTGATGTCATCTAACGCACTCACATTACAGCATCCCTCTAGGCTGCCTCAGCTGTATAAATGTCACTGTGAGGAGTGACAAGCCAGCGTCACTTCCTGCCTACCAGTATGTTGCTACAATTACTATGAGATAAGAAAATGTCAGCTTGTAAAGAAACCACCGTGACTCATCAAGACTGAGGCTCCCTGTTCCCGTTATGTGGTCTGCAGAGTCCGCCAGTAGAAAAGCGCAATGTAGATGTTATTTGTATTTGTTACACTGCACACAAGAAAGAGATATAGGCTTTAAAGTGGACCTGAGCTCAGAACCTCCTCTCTGCTCTAAAAGATACACAACAGCAAAATAACCTTTAAACAAAAACATTTCTTTGTTACAGCTGATACAAATCCTAAAATAAATCTGCACAGTTTCTACTTCCTGATTCATGGAAGCAGACATATTGTTTACAGCCTGTACTTTCAAATGGCCTTATCTGTCATCTCTGCCATAGGCAGTCATGTGACACAGGGATCACATTACAACTAGTGATTAGACACAAATGAGGGGAAATTATACAGACTACATACAGGGTGCATTTCTGTTGTGTCTGTGCAAGTTCAGGTCCACTTTAACACTGAACAAAGGGTGTGTTTGCTGTGCTAGTTTGCAACATACTCACGTTCGTTCTGCTTTAAAGCAAACCTGTATTTAGCACATACTTCAAATACATGAGAAATTATTGGCATCTTCCAGTAACAATCATACATTTAATGTAATTGCGTTGCTGGAGAGGACTTCTGAGAGTCCCTGGACTGTAAGAACATCCAACCAGTCAAATCAATCAACCCCTAAAGAAAACCTGTAAGGAAAAAAGTGCACCTATGGGGTACTTACCTTGGGAGGGGGAAGCGTCTGGATCCTAATGAAGCTTCACTCATAGTCCTGTGCAGCCTTGATCCAACGCTGACACTCCCTGAAAATTGCAGGCAGTGTAGCACCTGGAGCTTGTGGTGATATTGACCTCTGAGATCCAGCACAGGCGCAGTACCAGCTTCCCCCTCGGGCCTCCGGCGGAAATAGCCGAGCCCGATTGAGTCCACTCTACAGATCAAACACAAGATTGGTGCTGCACAGGAGGAAGGGGGAAGCTTCATTAGGATACAAAGGCTTCCACTTCCCAGGGCGAGTAGGTGCCCTACCATCCCTTCCCTGCAGTGCTGGTTTACAAAAAACAACAAAAAAAAAAAACACAAGGTTTGAAGGAGCCATTTCTTGTCACTCTGCTGTTAAAATCAGAAGGAAATGTGGCCATGTTTCCCTGGCCAGTCATATGAGCATTATTTGCTCAGCACTGGAGTCATGTGTCATGTGACTAAACCCACGCCCTCCACCAACCTATTCTTTTTTCAAAAAATAGGCCTGTCCAGACTCCAATTTTACTATAAGTAAGCTTACCTGTTAAAGAAGTTGCTGATTGGTCCCAATATTTTTATCTTGCGGTCCTCTGCTTCCTTAGATCCAGGATCACCGCTTTCCTTTGAAGAGTTCAAAGTCACATCTGAAAACTGTGCCTCATCATTTTCCAAGTTGACTATCGCGCTTGAGTTGCTCGTCACTAGGAAGTCCCCAATGTCGTCGTTGCTGACGGACAGTGTGGTGGAAAAGTCTGTGCTGAGGCTGGAGACACTGCAGTCGGAGATGTCATCGCTCCTGTTCAGAGAGGTTGGACTGTAGAGCTTCGCAGAGTCATATCCTGACCGGGGAAAGGTGGAAGACTTCCAGATAACGTGGTCACTCTCAGAGTTCCTTAGAGACGGAGTAACACTCCCACCACTGGGAATAGTCCTGGAGCTCTGAAAGGCTCGCTCATCTCCAGCAGCCCCATTCACACAGTTCTGCCTGACCGCACAATGGACAGGCTCCGGGTTAGAGATCTCGAGAGTTGGGATTCCAGAGTCCACAGATGTGACGCTGTTACTTTCAATGACTGCAGTAAAATGTTCACTGCCAAACTCTGGCAACAGTAAAGGCTGAGAATTCCTGCGGTTCCAATTCTCAAAGTTATGAATATCACTGTCAGAATGAATGTCATGGACCTCGACAAAGCCCAGGTTGCTGATGTGCATTGGTAACTCCTTGCTCATGTTAGACCATGCAGGGGCTGAGAAACGGAATGAGAAGAAAACGATTCAACACCAATTCTAACAAACAGGTTAAAAATAGTGAAAACATCATCAACAGCTTGTTGTATTAAGCCCCATCTACACAATACGATTCTTTGTATGATTCGATTACGATTCTATTAACAATCCGATTAAATCAGACATGTCCGATCTGGATTAGATCCGATTCAATTCGATTTGCCATTGTTTTGCAATGACAAATCGAATCCCGATCGGACATGGCGGATTTAATTGGATCGTAAATCAAATCGTAATCGAATCGTACACAGAATCGTATCGTGTAGATTGGGCTTAACAGCTGGGAGTAACGTTTACTGGCTACCCCTACCCATTGAAAGAACAAGATTCTGAGACGACATGCATCTTCTTCAGACCTGATACAAAACAGTTCTTAAAGCAAACCTGTGACAAGAAAAAGTTTAAACAGATACTTAAGTAATGCAAAACAGAAATGTGCCTTCTTAAAACAGAAGATAGTTGGGATTATTTAGGTTGGAGTAAGTACATGAGGTGCCCCACAGTGCATCACTGATGAATATGCAAATCATCCCTTTGCTGTCCCTGAAAATTAAACATACCTGCAGAACTGCTGGAATGCAATGATGTGTCAGGTTCTGGGGGTGTGGTTAGCTTTCAGGGACAACAAAGGGATGGTTTGCATATTCAGCAGTGATGCATTGTGGGAGACCGCATATGCTCACTCTAACCTGAATAATACGTTGTTTTAAAGAGACTCTGAAGCGCGAATAAATTTCGCTTCAGAGCTCCCCTGCTAAACCGCCGCTATAGCGCCGCTAAACGGGGGTCCCTTCACCCCCAAACCCCCCACTGCGACACTTGGTCGCAGACTTGGTCGCTCCTGGAGGCAGGGCTAACGGCTGCAGCCCTGCCTCCAGTCGCGTCTATCAGCGGCGCATCGCCGCCTCTCCCCCGCCCCTCTCAGTGAAGGAAGACTGAGAGGGGCGGGGGAGAGGCGGAGATACGCGCTGACAGACGCGCGTGGGGCAGGGCTGCGGCGGTTAGCCCTGCCCCAACCAGGAAGCGCTCCCCCGCTGAAACGAGGGGATTTGGGGGTGAAGGGACCCCCGTTAAGCCGCGGGATAGCGGCGGTTAAGCAGGGGCACACATGCCCCTGCTATCTATGAGGTCTGAAGCGAGATTTATTCTCGCTTCAGACTCTCTTTAAGAAGGCAAATAATCAGTTTTGCATAGCGTTTTAGTAAGGATGCTTTTTGGTCCTCTTTAGCCCCTTACACACGCCTAAGAGTTTTAGTTCACCATGAACTTGCTGGGAAATCTAATATTTAAAGGACAACTGAAGTGACATGTGACATGGTGAGATAGACGTGTGTATGTACAGTGCCAAGCACACAAATAAGTAGGCGGTGCTCCTTTTTTGCTTTCTCTGCCTGAAAAAGTTAAACATCAGGTATGCAAGTGACAGTTTCCGCATGGGTCTGTTCTGGGTCAGACTATAGCATAGCCCTCACTGATAAGTAATTACAGCCATAAAACACTTTCACTTCTGACCTCAGAGCAGAAAAAAAGATTTTAAAAAAGGGTAAATAATTCATAGATTTGAGCTCTGAACTCTGGTCCCCTACCTTTCGTGTCCCTACCTCTCCTTCTAGATAAAGCCTTTAGGCAGGGTACTCCTCCTTTTGTGTCCTACCTGATCATGCACCTCCATTACTGTGAACCCATGCTATGCATTTGAGTGAACTCAACTTGCCTAATCTCTATGCTCCCATCCAGTGACTGACTAAGCATTACCTTGTACTCATACCGTGCTGCGTGATCTGGTTTTTCTTGTATTCCTGTATGTCACCCCTAAATATTGTCTGTAACCTTAACTAATGTCCAGCGCTGTGTAATATGTTGGAGCTTTATAAATACAATAAATAAATAGTTTTTTTCATCAGTTTATTTTCACCTTGGATGTCCTTTAAAGAGTAAAGGTCGGGCATAAAATCAATTCTTTATTTTTGTCTGATAAACAAGTAATAAGGATGCTAATCAGGCAATCCAAAAGTTAAAATCACTATTCCTTTTCCTGATGATAAATTATCATTCCCCAGTTCGCATGACTTATTTGGTACACAGAAAATCTGGTACACAAAAGAGAAGTTGCAGGGCATGCTGGGTTGTCTTTTTTTTTGCTTCTCCACTTCCCCTCAGACTGAACTAATGCAACCTGATTGGCTGAAGCCTCTTACCCTCCTGTTTTCCCCTCCCACACCTCTGTGCACTTTCTATAGTGAAGGGCGGGCAAATCAGGCAGAGGAGACTAAGGGCGGATATTACATCACGACTGGCTTCAAAATAGCCACAGTAAATATGGAAACTGTGTAGAATAGGATTCTCTAATTTTCCTTTATAAAATTCACAGGAATCATAACATGGACAATGCAATACATATGTTATGTAAGTTTAGCAAGTATTTATCTACTTATAGATTTGTTTTTTTCCCCCTGAGATAGTATGGCTGACAGCTCCTCTAAGTAATGAGAAGCTTCTGGATACTCCAGAGCGCAGGTGTTGACCTCCAGTTCTTGAGGGCCATATCATTGCCAGTGTTTAGGATGGGCAAATAAATGGAGAAATATGTTCTACTTGATGGACCACACCTTTCCTGATTCAGTCCCATCAATTCATTTGGGCTGTGCCAAGAATGTGTGTGGACCATGGACCTTGAGGAATGGAGTTCCACATCCCTGCTCCAGAGGACTCCCAGATCTTCCACATTCCCACCGCTGCTGCCCGGAACCTTCTTTAGCTCCATGGACACGCTCCCATTAACCCCCCTGGCGGTATGAAAAATTCCGCCAGGGGGCAGCGCAGCATTTTTTTTAAATTTTTTTTTTAAATCATGTAGCGAGCCCAGGGCTCGCTACATGATAGCCCAGCGGCATCCCCCCAGCCCCGCCGATCGCCTCCGGCGATAGGCGATCAGGAAATCCCGTTCAAAGAACGGGATTTCCTGGAGGGCTTCCCTCGTCGCCATGGCGACGGGGCGGGATGACGTCACCGACATCAGCGACGTCGGGACGTCATTGGGAGTCCCGAACAACCCCTCGGCGCTGCCTGGCACTGATTGGCCAGGCAGCGCACGGGGTCTGGGGGGGGGGCGCGCGCCGCATCGGATAGCGGCGATCGGGCGGGGGCCGGCGGCGATCAGAGTGCTGGCGATCAGAGTGCTGGCACAGCTAGCAAAGTGCTAGCTGCGTCCAGCAAAAAAAAATTATGAAAATCGGCCCAGCAGGGCCTGAGCGGCACCCTCCGGCGGCTTACCCCGTGTCCAGCACGGGGTTACCGCTAAGGAGGTTAATGTGGGCATATTGCACAATTTTTTTTGTATATACAGGCGCTGATCCAATCTTTATCTCATGTGTATGTTCCACCAGCTGCTCAGGATCAACCACATCCACAATCGGTTCCAAGAAAGAAAATGCATACAAATCCACAGCGCTTGGTACTCAGATCGGCATCTGCAGTAACCCCACAGTCTCAGAAACATGTTCCCTGATGACGGCGCAAGGCCGAAACCAGTAGGAACTGGAGACTGGGCAACTTATATGAGATCGTTTTTGAATTTTAAATGTGTACTGGGTAACATTTTTTTTTTAACAAACATATTTCTGGAATGGCTGCAAATGTGAATGTGGTTTGAGGTATGAAGCAGTCTCCTACTCACCTTTACTATAACAACAATAACAATATTTATATAGCGCTTTTCTCCCTGGTGACTCAAAGCGCTGTGACCCTGCATTATGCAGTCTCAAAGGCCAGGGAAAAGAGGTGAGTTTTTAGCCCTTTTTTTAAAGCTGTCCAGAGAAGGAGCCTCTCGTACTGATTGTGGAAGTGAGTTCCATAGAGTAGGGGCTGCGTAGGAAAAGGCCCGAGCACCAAATGTTAAGTGTATCCTGGGAATAACCAGCTTCATCTTGTTGGCAGAGCGGAGGGTGCGTGGAGGGGCATAAAGTTCCAACAGATCCGCTATGTATTTGGGTCCCATGTGGTGTGGAGCCTTGAATGTCAGCAAGGCAGATCTTAAAATTGATTCTCCATTTTACTGGCAACCAGTGAAGAGTTTGCAGTACTGGGGTGATGTGTGAGCTGCGGGGGGCATTGGCTAGGAGTCTGGCTGCAGCATTCTGTACTAGCTGTAAGGGGCGCAGAACCTTATCTGTAGATCCGATGAACAGGGGGTTGCAATAGATTAATGAAGAGGATAAGAAAGAACTATGGGGTTTAAAATCAATTATGAAAACTGGTAATGCTGAGGTGTGTACCTTTAACCTAGAACAGGGTTGACCAACTGGTGCTCATTTGCCCGTATTATTTTTTTTTTGTCAGGTCCCTTCCTCTGGCAGGCCCACCTTTTGTTTCTGCTTAGCTTCGCCCCTCCAAAGCCAGGACATTGATGTTCTGCCCCCTCCAGACGAAAAATCAGGTGCTAGACACACCCCCTGCCCATGAAGATGGACAGCACTGACATAGTAGATGTGTGACACACGTACAGTGCTGCTCTACAGACACAAACACACTGCTGTCAGGAGTATGGATAGGAATAATAGGATAGTTTGCGGAGTGTTCCCTTGTACACAAGCAGTGATCAGGCATGTGGCTGCTTTCCCTATTATGGCACATGGTGACTAACCTTCATGTTGTGCATCAAGCCAATGAATAAAAAAAAAACTGAAATATTTATGCATGTCTCCTTGACTCTGTCCATTAGGATTTAAACAAAATTTAGAAACAAGACTGAAGGCAATGTTGGCATGGCAACACTCATATCATTACAAATTAAAGAAGCGAATCAACGACTGCTCAAAGCAAAGTGTTCTGAGCTCAGACAGGTCTCATCCAAATGCAGGAATATATTACTGAAAGATGAACTGTAACGGCATATACAGTAGTGGAATGCAGTACATTATTCAGAATACCCACTTTTACTGGAATTGTCTGGCTTTCAGCATCAGAAACACTTCCTATAGCTGTAAATTGGTGTATATTGCCATGTAGCCTCCCAGTGAGGGCGTAGCCTAAACTGTTTATTATGCAGAATCCCGCCTCCTCCCCACCCACCCACCCAGAGCATTCTGGTAGACCACAGAACTTTTCTACTGGCTTTCAAACTCAACAAATGAACATTCTGCAGAGATCACCTGTCAGTGCGAAAGATGCTGCTGCCTGTGATACATTTCATAATGTATATCGAGAGAGGAGAGATTTTACAATGGGCAAACACTGACTAGATAATTTATAAAGGAATATTGTAAATATGTGTTTGTTCAAATCCTTTGTATAGCTCTTCTAAAAAAATACTGGTATATAAACGTATATCCCAGGAACCTGTGACAGTATATTTATGCTGGTTGTCCATGACAACCAGTTTTATCTTCAAACCATCTGGTTAAAAAGTGTACCTGTAAAAATAAAAATAAAAAAAATGCAGAAGATAGATACTTTCCCTCAGGTGCTGAGGGAATCCCCTTGATGGTCCCTACTGCTCCAGTTCTGAGACCCTCTGAAGAGATTTCACAAGAGTTTGTCAGATATGCTCTCATGGCCGAGCTTCTCAATCCCCTACAAGCACAGCAGCACTGCGCAGGCACAAGGATGGCCCACCATTTCGCTTACGCAGTGCGGTCGTGTTCCAACATGGAGGAGAGCACAGATGGGAAGAAGTAAAGGGTGTGGATGAGCAGCAGTGGGATAGAGGAAGATCAGGAAGCCTCTGAATCATCCAGAAGCTTCCCTCTAAGGTAAGTAACAAACTTTTGCATTTTTTTTTCATCAGGACACAGACTTTCTTTAAAACAAATTATAAAGACTACAGGCCACCCAAAAAAAAAAATATATACTTCTACATAGCTTTAGCCAATTTATAGCACACATTTTCTTTAAAGTGGCACCACAAGAACTTTGGACTTAAACCTTTAGGGCCTTTTTCCACTAGCCTGCGATTTGTGATTTGCTTCTGATCGCAAATCGCAAGGTACATTAAACTAATGGAAACTGCAGCAGCAATTTCCATTAGTGCGATCCGATTGCGATGCAATTTTGGTCAAAGCGCAATCGTCGTCCTGCCGCGTTTTGTATGCGATTGAGCTGGACTATAATGAGTATAGTAGCTCAATCGCAATCGCATGGTGGAAATTGAAATGCGATTGCGATAATTTCATAGTGGAAAAGAGCCCTTAGGGCCCGTTCACACTGCACGCGTTTCCAGCCGCGTTTTGGAAACGCGTGCAGGTGGCCAAAACGCACGACATCAGACATTGCATAGAGTGCAATGTCTGATGTTCACACTGCATGCGTTCCGGACCTGTGCGGTCCGGGAACGCATGCTGCACGCAGATTTTGCAAAAACGCGTGGCTATCCCATTCACTTTTCAGTGATGGGATCAGCCACGCAACGCACACAAACGCGGATGGCCATGCGTTCGTACGCGTTGCGGTCCGCACGCGTTCCGCACGCATGGCCATCCGCATTTCTGATCTGAACGGGCCCTTAGGGCCTGTTTCCACTACACGCAGAATGGATGCAGAAAAATTGACTAATGAATGCCTATGGGTCAGTTTCCACTATATGCAATTTTTCTGATGCAGATTTTCCCATAGGCATTCATTGGTTTTCTGCATCCAATCTGAGTGTAGTGGAAACAGGCCCTTATTCCCCCCTTTTCAGGTCTCTTTTACACAACATGCAATCCCGATTTTGATAGGATTCCAGTTTTTAATGAGGAAAAAAAAAAAAAAAAAAAAAAAAAAAACTCTGCATGCTGTGTTTTTTTCTTCTTGTGTTGCTATCAATTTTCCCATTCAATTCATCTGTGGGAAATCGATTCCCCAAAATGTCAGATCGATTTCGATCGAAAAAAAAATTGATCGAAAATATCGATTGGACAGGGTGGAAAATTTGAAACAATTTGGGACAAGGCAAGAACATCGCCAGATCAACAGCCTATAGCTTTGCACTGCGTTGAACAGGGCAAATCTGCAGTTTGATTTTCAGTAGATTGAGATTCTCTGCTGGAATCTATTGGAAATTGATGTGCAGTGTGTGGTAGGAATTGATTCCTTCTAGATTCCTTTCTGAATCGAATCAATATATCGTTTTGGAACATTGGGTGGAAATCTATAAGTGTATGGCCAGCTTTAGATTTTTTTTTTTTACTCAGCCTGTCTATAAATAGTGTATATCTTCCTCTTAACACAAATTAGTTGTGTTTGTTTTTAGCTTTTCCGCCGGCCTGCAGACAAACATCACAGTAATATAAATGTCATGCTGAGGCGCCAGTGTAAACACCTGGAAGGAAGCAGAGTGTTAACTGTGGAAGGCCGGAGGCCTGGGGCCAGACTCTGCTCTCCTTCGGCTGTGCCAGGTCACTACAGCAACCACGCTCCAACATGTCCCCACATGCAGATCACCACAGGTGCTCCTCACACTCATCTGCCTGCTGCTGCTTCTGAGAGTTCCACACACAGAACTCCACAGCATCCCATTCCCAGGCTGCCCCCATACTTCACAATACAATGAATAAAACACTCACAGGCATGATCCAACTACCACAGAGTATGGTGCAGTGTGTAATGCTAGGTACACACCATACAATTTACTGGCAAATTTACCTGCCAGATTGATTATTTCCAACATGTCCGATCTGAATTTCGTTTGACTTTTGTTTTTTTTCAGAGCGTTTAAATTTTTTTTATTGATTTTTAATAGAACTGAACCAAAATTGGTTGACAAAACGATCGGAAAATCAAGCAGATCAATCGAAATTCAGATCGGACATGTTGTAAGTATTCGATCTGGCAGGTAAATTGTATGGTGTGTACCTAGCATTATGCTGCCGGTTTTCTCAAGACCAGAGCAAACAAAACTGGAGCAGATTATTATCCTTGTCTCAAGGTGCCCATACACTAAAGGTGCGTACACACGTCGGATTTGTGCAAACGACCCCATCGTTTGGACGTCACATTGGGCGTGTGTACAGTCTGTCGTTCGGCTGATAAGACCGGACTTGAGCGATCCGCTAAGTGGATCACCATGTTCCATCTCCAAACCCCGAGACCTGTAGTTGTGGAGATACCGTGACCCAGTTGTCTAAGCATCGTAATGAGGCCACTGTCTGATGCTTACGCTTACTTATTTTTACCGTATCAGACAACTAACCTTCAACAACCAACTGTTCATTTTCTGCCTAACAATAATTCCACCCCCCCCCCCCCCCCCACACACACACACACACACACACACACACCCTTGCAAGTGCAATTGTAGCAACCTAGTCACTTTGACTGCAATTGGTTTAAGTGCTGTAGGTCATCTCTACACCCTCCATAGTCTGTCCTGTAAGGTTGAGTTCATGGATAAGTTACGGCCAGAACCCGAAGTGTGGGCACTTCGCGTTCTGGCCGGCCAATGTGCGAGGTAGGCCGCAGCGGAGCGGCCAATGTCAGAAATGTAATTACTACACTAAGCTACAATGTATTTTATGGCCGTCTCGCTGCGGCCAAATGTATAACAACTTGCTTAATTTCATTAAATATAGCCGGCGGCAATGTAATAGATGAAGCCGCCGGCTTTCGCACCTCCTCCTCCGCCTTTCCTCCCCCCTCCGCCTCTCTCCTCTCCCTGCCTCCTATACGATACGGAGCAGCCGGCGGGGACACGCGTCCCGAGAGTCGTTCGTCGCGGCAGGGGTATCCTGCGGTTCTTGTAGAGCGGGTGCTCTGCTTCCCCTGCCACGACGAACGACTATCGGGGACACGCGTGACCCCGCCGGCTGCTCCTTATCGTATAGGAGGCAGGGAGAGGGGCGGGGGGGGGGGGGGGGGGGGGGGGGGGGGGGGAGGAGGAGGCAGTGCGAAAGCCGGCGGCTTCATCTATTACATTGCCGCCGGCTATATTTAATGAAATTAAGCAAGTTGTTATACATTTGGCCGCAGCGAGACGGCCATAAAATACATTGTAGCTTAGTGTAGTAATTACATTTCTGACATTGGCCGCTCCGCTGCGGCCACTTCGCACATTGGCCGGCAAGAACGCGAAGTGCCCACACTTCGGGTTCTGGCCGTAACAGATACAAGTATTATGCTGGGAATACACGGGTCGATCCGGTGGCCGATTAGCCGCCGGATCGACCCCAGCCGCGTTCCCGCTCATCCGCGCGGATCGATTGCTGCTCGTCCCCGCCGGCGATTCCTTATCAGCGCTCGATTCCCTGCCATTGTCTGCCGGCGGGGTCGAGCGGGGCGGGAGTCGAGCGGCTTGATTGGGCCAGCTGAATATTATCAGCTGGCCGGATCAGCTGGTCGATACACGGTACAGAAACGTACCGTGTATCCCCAGCCATAACACTGAGGTTTCATGTGTCAGATTACTCTCCTCCAGCTCAGCCCTGCATATGTACAGAGATAGGCTGAGGTTGCACAAGGGTGGAAAATGCTGTCAGAATAAGCAACCACTCACAGCACATTAGCAGTATAAATCAGTGAGGCTTGTCCAGAAAACTACTGGTACTTTCATTTTAGGTAAGTTTAGGAGCAGCATTACATGGGGGGGGGGGGGGGGGGGGGGGGGAGGAAATCATATGAGTGGATGTGGTGGGGCCTGCAGAGCACTTTGGCCTATTTCAGCTGCACAGTCACTAACAAATGGGGCGGGGGGTTGTCACAGCAAAATAGGCAACTTTATTATGCAAGAATAGCACTGCAGTAAATAATCTATAAATATTATTGTAAAATATAAGCAATTTTATTCATTATGTTATTTTTACCACAGTTCCTCTTTGAAGACAGTTTGAGGAGGTTCGCAGCATGGATTGCACTTGGCAGTAAGCATTATTATGCAATGTGATAAATGAGCACAAAAGTGTCCTAAAAAAAAGGGGAAGCGAGAAGCAGGGAGCCGGTGACCTTGCACAAGCAGCTCAGGAAGCAGCTCGGACCAGCTTCCTGGACACACAGCTTCATGAGTTGCTACACATCACCAGGCAGGCTGCCAGGTCATGTGTGCGGCGGGTTTTATTTTCACTTCTGCACACTGTAGACACGGCTATTCCCCAGGCGCCCCGCAGGTGAACTGGAGAGGCAATAAGCTGGCATTACCTTGGCAGTGATGACCTCCATTCCTCTGCAGCTCATGCTGTGACATTGCCTGCCAGACGTGCTGAGTGTGAAGGGAAGTGTGGCCCAGCGGGACAAAGGCTCATGCATGGCGGGTTAAGCCATTTCGTTACAACGTCAAAGAAGTCTACAAGGAGGAAACAACAGCACAAAAAAGTTAACTCACTAAAGGCAAACACAAAATAAAGGATGACTAGAAAACGGTAAAGAGGCATTGTAGTGACAATATACATTGCTGTATATTGAATGTAGCCCTGCCCCTACCAGTGACATATAGCCAAGGCTGATGCCCAACCCCAATATGAACCACGTAGAAAAGGAATAAAAGTACACAGTCGGCACTACTTGGAGAAGTTGCCCTTTTAGATGTATTGGGAATGACTCAGAAGGCACCTACGTGTCATATGCGTGCTCAGGATGGCATATTGCTGCAGTATATCATAGTCACAAAGCAGATTGAGAAACATCCGGCACTGCATAGAAAAATTGCACATTTATTGTGGACTTGTGCTCAAAAATATCTTAGAATGCATACAGCAAACAATTCAACATAAAGAACAATACAGTCCTACCATAGGTGCTTGGATGGCAGTGGGTGCTGGGTGTGATACGGGCAGCCTGACAGCCGTTTCGCACGGCGGTGCTTCTTCTAAGGCTTGGATGGCCACTGGTTGAGCCTTAGAAGAAGCACCGCTGTGCGAAACGGCCGTCAGGCTGCCCGTATCACACCCAGCACCCACTGCCATCCAAGCACCTATGGTAGGACTGTATTGTTCTTTATGTTGAATTGTTTGCTGTATGCATTCTAAGATATTTTTGAGCACAAGTCCACAATAAATGTGCAATTTTTCTATGCAGTGCCGGATGTTTCTCAATCTGCTTTGTGACTGATGCCCAACCCCCCCTTCCTGGTAAATTTCAGAATGTAAATCCGGGAGAGGGAAGATTTTACATTGAGCAAACAATGTTTACAAATGAATATTGTAAAAAAAAATTTGCAATTTTATTCATAATGTTATTTTCACTACAGTACCTCTTAAAGCAGGGGTAGGGAACCTATGGCTCGGGAGCCAGATGTGGCTCTTTTGATGGCTACATCTGGCTCACATACAGATCAGTAGGGGTTGATTCACTAAGCTACACTGCTCAAGCAGCACAGTTTAGTGTGGCAGCGCAAGTAACATTTTCAAAGAAGGCACACTACTGCTATAGCGTGCACTAATAACTTACTCGCGCTACCTCAAAACGAACAGCTGCTCCAATTGTCCCACTCTGGAACCTGTCAGGTCCAGTGACTTTGTAGGACGAGATTCCCGCACTTTGATTGGCCCAGTAGGCTGCCTGTCACTTGAGAGGCAACCTGTTAGGCCAAAGTGTGGGGATCTCATCCCACAAAGTGAATAAAATTGCTGATGTTGCTGAAACTCAAGAGAAGCTGAAGATGTATACACATCACCATAGCAACGGGGACGTGAGCCCTCTGCTGCGCACTATCCCAGTCTGAAACATATAGTATGGCTCTTAGGATAATACATTTTAAAATATGTGGCTTTTATGGCTCTCTCAGCCAAAAAGGTTCCTGACCCCTGTCTTAAAGCATTACTGTACATTGGAACAGAAAGCTGAACAAATATCATGGCTGTACAAGACATTTTGTAACCAAATGCAAATAAATGTTTCGACTCCAGCCTGCTGCTGCTTTTTTGAGGCCTCTTTTCTATGGACTGCTGAACTGCTCGTTTGTCGAGTAGTTCAGTCTCCCAGCTGCCAGCCACAAGCGCAATTCGCTACAATTACAGGCAGTCAAATGGCAGCATTCGATAACACCTCATGTGTCACGGTTGACATGAGGCGGCATTAAAAAAAATGTCTCATGTCGTGTCTGAGCATGGCAACCACTGTGCTCAGATGCAACCCGCATGCAGAGGCTGCCAGTCCCTCCATCGTACCGAGCGCTAGCAAGAGCCTGGCCGGTAAATGTGAGCAGCTGACAGGGCGTGAACTCACCTCCTTTAGCTGCGCGTGCAAAGGAGGCCCAACTATTTTTTTTTTTAAAGAAATTTGCTGGAAACCTAGGAAACAGTATAAGCTTGCGTGGAGGGTACCAAAATTCTCCTTTCTGCATTTGGCTTACTGGTGAAAAGTCTGCACGATGCTCTATTTCAACTACCCAGAAGCACATTGCATTTGAATCCACCAATCAAATTGAGAATCGCTAATCACAAACGCAATGAAATTGCTGACACTCTTTACAAATAGCAACCTTAATGACCGGAAATCGCAGGTGCAAAGTGCTTACACAAAACAATTGCTATAACATTTTGCGAGGTCTACTGTGTCCCAGCCCTCCGGCAGGTTGTTTAAAAAAACAAACAGAAAAAAACAGAGATCAGTTCAGATTGTCTATACTAGGGGTGATTTGCCAATTAATAATGCAATTACTGCATAATTGGCCATGACTCAATTTTAATACATTATTATTATTATTATTATTATTATTATTATTATTATTAACTATAAGAGTCTTTTTCTCCTCCAATAGTGGTGAAAAAAGTCACTGCGTCTTATCGTCAAAATGCAGGGAGTTCCTGACTTGTAATACAAACCCCCACCCTGCCGCAATGTCGGGGACTCCCCGTACTGTGCCCATCCAAAAGGAGGACACAGGGGGACACAAAGGGGCATAGAGAAGGACACAACGAGGACAGAGGCAGACACATGGGGGACACAAGGAGACCCAAGAGGTACAAGGGGGCATAATCCACCAGATACCCCTTCACCATGGATGCACCAGGTTTAGTATATATTTTTCCCTCTGGTTTTTGTCCTCTAAATCTAGGTGCGTATTATGGTCAGGACCGTCCTATAATGTGAAAAATACTGTATGTACTATTAAAGGACATCCGAGGTGTAAATAAACTGATGAGATAAACAATTGTATCTATCCACCTCCTCCTAACAATCAGGGCTGTGGAGTCGGAGCAATTTTGGGTGCCTGGAGTCGGAAAAAAAATGCACCGACTCCGACTCCTAATGAATTTAAACTGTAATTAAAATAGACAAAATGATAAAAATGTTTCACTTCTCAAATAGTCATCATACATAATTTATATACACAGTAAGGCCCGGTTCACACTTGCGGTGGCCCTCCGGAATCGCCGTGCCGGAGCTGCACCGCCTGCAGAACGGACGGAACGGACGCACGGCATAGCAATTAAAGCCTATGCGTCCGTTCACATGGGTCCGTTCTGCAGAACCGGAGCCGGACCGGATCCGGGCCGGATCCGGACTCCGGCCTCCGTTCCAACATGCGCTATTTTTTCATCCGGCCCCTCCGGCAGCCGTATCCGGGGCGGAGCCGGACTGCACCATCCGGCCAATACAAACAAATGGGAACCGGAGGCCGCACAACACACTGGCTGAGAAATCCGGATGTTCTACCCCACTTCCTATGCGGATTTTTGCGGCGATATTGGCTGGGGACACATGGGCAAGCATTTTGGAGTGGAGCAGCACGAGCTGGAGGTGTTGGCAGGATGTTGGCAGCATGTCGGAGGTGGAGGTGAGTGCTAAACAGCAGAGGGCCTGATTCCACAGGTCCCCCTTCTGCTGACCTCCCAGACCCCAAAATTTTTTTTTTTTTACGTTTACTTTGCCAAACGGATCCGGATCGCATCCTGATTACCACCTGATGCAACCTGACCGGATCCGGATCGGATCCGGATCAGAACCGTACGGTTCCGATCCGGATCCGGTCCGGATCCGGTCAGGTCATCCGGTCCATTTGGCAAACAACCGCTAATGTGAACCGGGCCTTATACAGTAGCTGTGCTTAGTCCACAAAGATGAAATAAACCAATCAAAAAAAAAAAAAAATAGTTACTTGTGCTGCAGTCCCTGTATTTTTAAAGTCAGATACAGGGGTGCTCGGATACCCCTTTTCAAAATCCGAATTGATCCGGATACCCAGATATCCGGATCGTATATCCGAATCCGATTGTTCAGATATCCACGTTCATGCGGATATCCGAACGCATTATCCGGGTGGATTCGGATATCTGGATAGAAAAAACAGAAGTGCCTTTTAAATTGCTTTAAAAAATGTTTTTTAGGGTAAACGAGGCATGTAGCATCATTTTTTAAAGGAGAACACTAATAGATGATGTGGGGGGGACCCCCCCCCCCCCCCCAAAAAAAAAAAAAACTGGCTGTCAATTAACATTAGGCCTAGGTTCCAGACAGCGGTCGTGCAGCCCACATTGTGTCCAAAGTCCAACTGCACAACAGGGACATGACAGTTTTCAGCCAAGACACCTCCAAACAATTACGCAGCAATTGTGTTTTGGGTTAAATATAAGTGGTATCAGTGGCCTGTGGCACCCTGGCCTGGCGGTGGGAGCTGCACAGGCAGCAGGAGCAGGGCAATGCAGCAGCAGGTGTAAGGCCTCGTTCAGACTATACGCGCTGCCGTGCGCATTTTGGCAGCGCGTATAGTGTGCGACACGCAAGACCGGTAGAAGGGCATAGACAGCCCTTCTACCGTTCCCATCATATGCGCTGCGTGGCAGCGCGATTGCGCTATCGCGTGCTGCACGCATTTTTGTGAATCGCAGCGCAGATCCCATTCATTGTAATGAATGGGATCTGCAGCGCAGCGCATAGGAGCGCAGATGGCGTGCGATCGGACGCGTTGCTTTCCGATCGCACAGCCATCTGCGCTAAATGATGTGAACGAGGCCTAATGTGTGCCAGGTGCATGCCGGACGTGGCACGTGTCACTTGGAATGTGTCACTTGGCAAGTGCCACGTGCGAGTGACAGTCAGACAGCAGAGGAGAAGACACTAGTGCACACTAACTGTCACACTGGCACTGCTCACAGCACAGCAATTCTGTAGAAAGCTAACACAGAAGTACTACTACTCTAACAACTACTAGCACACTGACTGCAGTACTACAGTACTAACTACACAATAACACAGTAATCCTATACCATAATCCCTAACCTATACCTAAGGCTAATAGCTGTCCATCAGGCAGCAGCTGGCCTGTGCACAGCACACACACACAGACACATAGCAGCTGCCTGCAGAACACACTGACTGTCACACAAATGACACCAAGCTAATTAATGATTTTAATTTTTAACCCCTTTGAATTAGTGAAGGGGTTAATCACTGAACCGTTTTCGGTTTATCACTGCTAGGCCAGCAGCACTGGAGCACACACTGACTGCCATACAACATCAATCAAGCTAATTAACGATTTAACAATAGTGTAGTGATAGTAGTGAAGGGGTTAATCACTGAACAGCTTTAGGTTTATAACTGTGTACAGGCTTACAGCCCTTGCTAGGCCACCAGCACTGAAGCATGTCTCTCAGTGAGCATTCAGCAAGCTAAGACGATATGTCTCATCATGGCAGCAATTATACAGGGGGGCTGGCCAGTGTTCCTTTCTGTGATTGGGTGCCAGGGTTTAGGCTGGGAGCCCTCTGACTGGCTCAATGAGGTCAGGTGCTGGGTTCCCCTCTGTGATTGGTTGCTAGGGCTTCTGCTGGGAGCCCTCTGATTGGCTCCAGGACGTCATCTCGTTACAGTATTTCGGATCCGGATATCCGCAATATCCGTGTTATGCAGCCAAATATCCGCAGATAGCTAGCCGGATTTTTTAAAAAATCCGGGATCCAAATCGGATAGCGTAAAAAAGTTTGGATATCTGGGTTACCCGGATATCCAGAACCCGGATGAGCATCCCTAGTCAGATATACATATCTGATTGTGACTGTACAGTATGTATGATGTGTACACAGGAATCTTTAATATATACTAAACAACATCTATGCTGTAAGAATAAAGCCTTATGTGTAGCGGTGTCACTAATAGAGATGGTCAATGCGATGGAAACAATTCTGCGTTGATGCTGGTTTGGTCTGGATGCAAATTTATGCACTCTTTGTTCATGAAATCAAATAATTTTATATGTTGTTACAATTTGGTTTGGTGACTAAAGGGTACGTGAGATGGATGAAAAGAAAAGTGTTATACATACCTGGGGCTTCCTCCAGCCCCCTTCAGGCTAATCAGTCCCTCGCTGTCCTCCTCCACCTGGATCTTCTGCTATGAGTCCCGGTAATTCAGCCAGTCAGCACAGTCCGGCCGTATGCCGCTTCCACAGCCAGGAGCATTCTGCACCTGCGCAATAGTGCTGCGCAGGTGTAGTACGCTCCCGGCGGCGGAGTGTGTGCATGCGCACTACACCAGACTGGCTCAAGTACCTGGACTCATAGCAGAAGATCCAGGTGACGGAGGACAGCGAGGGACTGATTAGCCTGAAGGGGGCTGGAGGAAGCCCCAGGTACGGTATGTATAAAACTTTAATTTCATCTGTCCCGGGTTTACTTTGTTACACAGTAGTACTATACTCTCCATATGCACTCCCCACAGAGCTGCAGGGAATCCACTGAGAATGTTGTGCACATTGAACACAGAGGTGTTGTCTGTCACCCATAAACCTGGTTCAGATTGTGCATGAAGAATGTGTAAGAGAGGAAGAATTCCTTCATTCCCCTGCAGAGTACCTGCATATCACTCTTAGGGCCTTTTTCCACTAGCCTGCGATTTGCTTCTGATCGCAAATCGCAAGGTACATTAAACTAATGGAAACTGCAGCAGCAATTTCCATTAGTGCGATCCGATTGCGATGCGATATTGGTCAAAGCGCAATCGTCGTCCTGCCGCGATTTGTATGCGATTGAGCTGGACTATAATGAGTATAGTAGCTCAATCGCAATCGCATGGTGGAAATTGAAACGCGATTGCGATCGGAATTTCATAGTGGAAAAGAGCTCTTACATGTACCCACAGTTATACTGCCTAGGGCCTGATAGATGTTCTTTGTTCCTGTCTGTACCTTCTACAAGTACTCTTATCAAGGACTAGTTTTAGTGACTAAAAGTATTAGGAGGCAGAAGATCAGCCAAATAGCCAGGTAACGCGTATTGTTTAAAAGGGAATAAATATGGCAGCCTCCATAATCGCTCTCAGTTCAGTAGTCCTTTAAAATTCCTAAGCGTTGGCAGTTAAGAGATCCATTTTATATTACATACATTCAATCAACAAGATTGTAATATGCAAGTTAGAGGAGTCGAGGAGTCGGAGGAATCCTAAAATGAGGAGTTGGAGCATTGATGGATTTTTGTACCGACTCCCCAGCCCTGCCAAAATGACTTTAGACATCACACAGTTTTATTTTATATTTGAATCCTGTTTTTACATTTTTCTCTGTTTTATTGTCTCTGCTCAATGACACATGCCATAGCTCAAATCTATGAGCTATTGAACCTTTTTATCTCTTGCTTGCTCTCAGAAGCCATTTACTGACAGGAAAGTGTTTTATTGTTGAAATTCCTCATCAGTGATGCTATAATCCTGACCCAGTCCTGACCCCGGACAGAAACTGTCATTTGCATACCTGATGTTTAACACTTTCAGGCACAGAAGAAAAAAAAGGAACACAGCATAGTCATTTGTGTGCTTGGCACTGTACATACACATGTCTATCTTTTGTCACCTCAGAATAATTGTATTCATTATGTTATTTTCACTACTGTTCCTCTTTAAGTATAAAGTACAATAAGACTTTAAGAGAAATGTCACTATTATTGAGAAACAGGGAATCCCATCAGATCTGCACATTATCAGGATTCTGACAAAGTTTATTTCACCCTTCTTGCCTGACAGGTGTTACATTTTACCTGAGTACTCCAGGTATTTAGGAAGAGTTGCCAATGCCTCCTGCTCTGTGCAGCTTCTTATTCATGTAGGAAGATATGAGCTAATGGGGAAGTTACTTGGAAATCAGTACATTTAGAGAGATCAGAGCGCTGACTTCATGGCTGGAAATAGACGCTGGGCATTATCTGGCATTCCTAGTTGGAAATGAAAACATAACGTTTTATAACTCGCATGTAAAGAAGAATAACCGATTGGCAATTCACTGCACCAAGCAGCACCGGACTCACACTGCCTGCACAGGGCCGCTAAGCCTCTTAATTGCACACACTGTGCTCACACAGCTACACAGGGGCTGAAAACTAATTAGACTCATGGCCTCAATTCACGGAGCATTATCAAACGTTTATCAACACTTTATCAAACGTTTGATAATTTACCTCATGGGTAAAATCTCATTTTAAATTCACTAAGGTGTTATATATTTATTGAATGTTTTACCGATAAAACGTTCAACAAATATATAACACCTTAATGAGATTTTACCCATGAGGTAAATTATCAAACGTTTGATAAAGTGTTTGATAAACGTTTGATAATGCTCCGTGAATTGAGGCCTTAGTCAACTTCCTTATAGGGGATTTCACTGTAACTTCATCAAAGAGACCTCAGTCCCACATATTGCAATACAGGTTATCAGGGACACCATAAGCAGGTTGCCTCACATCTCCCCACTCTTACCTCAGTTTAAAAATGACCCAATGATTTGGGAACATGCATGCAAAGCGACTTGGGAGCTGGCTTACCAGAGAGGAAGGGGTGCCACGCTGATTGCGCCTCAAAGTATTAATAACGCTTAACAACGTTCAAGTATTGAAAAGATCTTCATCGGCACTAACAGGCATCGTAGCGAATTTTTGAACGAAAGTTACATTTCGCTTTAACCACTTAAGGACCGTAAGCTTACACCCCCCCCCCCCCCCCCCCCCCCCCCCGTGACCAGGCTATTTTTCACAACTTAGGCCGCTGCAGTTTTAAGGGCTCGCTGCAGGGCCATACAACTCAGTACACAAGTGATCGCCCCCTCCCCCTCCTTTTCTGCCCACCAAAAGAGCTTTCTGTTGGTGAGCTGTGATCACTCCCAGGATGTTTATTTTTTTTTTATTATTTTTTTTTCTTAAATGGTGGCTGGATGGTGTAATGGTTAAGGGCTCTGCCTCTGACACGGGAGACCAGGGTTCGAATCTCGGCTCTGCCTGTGCAGTAAGCCAGCACCTATTCAGTAGGAGACCTTTGGCAAGTCTCTCTAACACTGCTACTGCCTATAGAGTGTGCCCTAGTGGCTGCTGCTCTGGCGCTTTGAGTCCGCCAGGAGAAAAGCGCGATATAAATGTTATTTGTCTTGTCTTGAATAAATATTGCTATTTCTTTTATTTTTTGCATAGCTCCCTCCCTCCCTCGCCAGCCAATCAACGCGATCGGCTAGGCCTGAAAGGTAAATCGAATTTATATCGAAATCGCGAACACCAATTTCACAATTTCGGAATCGTCAAAGCAGCAATTATTGCGATCACGTCATTTCCACATGGGGGGTGGGGGGGGGTGGGAGTTTGAAGAAGTGGCTTCAAACCTCCCCAAAGTCCCAGCGCGTGCGGCCCTCAGCGTTGGACATAGCTTGCGCACGAGTCGAAACGCTGTTCGTCCTCTATCACCGCCTGCCAGCTCTTGTGTTTGGCAAAACTCTGGGTTCCTGTATGTCACATGACATACAGGAAGTATTTCGTGCATTAGAGCCTGCAGGAGGCGAAGTGGTTAGATAGGCATCGCTGGACTCGTGCTGGAAGCTATGTACAGAACTGATGCAGCTTGGGGGACAGAGGAGGCACAGAGAGAGACAGAGTGGGAACAGAGACAGAGGAGGCAAGAGAGAGACCCAGAGGAGGCAAAAAGAGGCAAAGGGGGCACAAATAGATACAGGGGGACAGAGGGGGAACAAACAGGCAAAGAGGGGCAACAAATCTTGATTTGAAGGAAAACGTGAATCGAAATCGCAATTTCAGACAGAAATCGCTCAATTCAATTTTTCCCTAAAATCGTTCAGGCCTACGATCGGCTCTCATAGACATCAGCCTATGACAGCCGATCGCTTTCCTGCCTTCCAGGGGGACAGCCGTAGATCGCAGTGCTGTACCATCTAAAGTCTCCTAGCAGCAATCGCCGCTGGGAGACTGGTGACGGAGCGGATCTCCATCATGCAAGTGGAGATGCGCATGCATTGGCGCGCGCGATCTCCTGCAAAACCCCTCCCCATGACTTCACGCCAATTGGCGTGGAACGGTCGGCAAGGGGTTAAAGAGAACCTGTAGTGAGTAGTATATGGAGGCTGCCATGTTTATTTCCTTTTAAACAATACCATTTTTATGGCTGCCCTGTTGATCTTTTTGTCAGCAGCAGTGTCTGAATCACACACCTGAAACAACCATGTGGTTAATTTTATCAGAAACATCTCCCCTGAATCGTGGTCTATGGCTAAAGAGGTGTAGCGAAAAAAAAAATCCTGATATAATGAATTGGTTGTGTAATACGGATAATTAACAGAACATTAGTAGGCAAGAAAACAGTGTCGTTTTTATTTTCAGGTATATAGCTTTTATTTGCATAACATTGCATCATTCTTGTAATAATTGCAGTTTCCACAAAACACTCAGCATTTTAAATGATTTTACAGAGCAAGCTATTGACCCTTTGAACTTTTATCTGCAGAAAAGAACAAAAGAAGAAACAATGAGAGTTGAGATAAGTGCTTCAAAAGAAAGTGCTGTCCAAAAGTTTATAAAGTCACACAGCTCAAAAAAGCTCCTTTGCATACTCTTCCTGTATGAACAATATGCGACATATCTGTGCTAATGTTTTATTTCTTAGCTGTACTACATATACAAATAAGTTTATGTCCACTTCAGATTCCCTTTAACGCTGGGTTCACATAAATCTGTACACTTCAATTCCAATCCTATCAGTTTTGCATCAGCCATAGAAATTGGTACAAAACTGAAAGGACAGGACTGGAACGGAACTATACATCTTTTTTGTGTGAACACAAACAGAAAAAATTATACAAAACTGATAGAAAACTGACAGGACTGTAACGAAACTGTATGCATTTTGTGTGTGAACCCAGCCTAAGGTCATGTCCCAATTTTCTGCCTGTTCTCCGCTCACTGTTAAAACAAACAGTGAGCGACTCCCATTTTATATATAGGAGCTGTTTAGACTTGTCACTGCAAAGGACCAATTACGGTAAGCAGGCCGCACTTCTGTGCAGTTTGTAATAATCCCGAACGTAACAGGACAGCAATACAGCACAAGCGTGACCGCTACTATAGAGCATACAGCGATACATACAACGTAACATAGTAGCGGGCCGCACTAGTGAGGTGACGCGGTTGCGCTACGTCACTATCGCGGGGGCATTTAGAAGGATCGGCCGTTACTAAAAGAATGCACGCTATGCTGCCAGAACCACGCATAGCGTATGCTCATTAAAATTGACTCGCGCTCCTTATAATAACTCATGCTGGCAAACGTGTTACATTTAGTGAACATGCCACCTTGTCCTGTCAGAGTATGGCTCCTCTTCGCTTGGTGATACACTGTAATTGTGGACGCCCGTGTCGTGTGGGAAAAAGAATAAAGTTGTACAATTTAAAACATGTTTTCCCGAGCTAGGCTACTGACTTCAATAGCCTGTGGAATCATGTGGGTCTTGCCACCTACGGCAATACGCTCATAGGTCGCAGCTAGTGTGTTCCCTGCCTAAGCCTAGGACTGACTGGTTATATAAAACAATAGGCTGCAGCACGCATATTTGTAGCTGTACTCCGACCAGTCTGACTGTCTCCTGGCAAAAATACAAATACACGGCAGATGAGGTCAGTTTAAAACTGAACAGTGCCTGGGGCACCACGTCTTCTCAGATATGTGAGAAATGCTGTAAATGTATCGCCAGCATTCTATATTTTTACACTAAGGTACACTGACCACATAGGGGGAACACAGGAACAACCAATAATTACACTGACCACATAGAGGGACTCAGGAACAACCAATGGCTGATCCTATGCCCCCCTATCTGGTCAGTGTAACTTAGTCCAAGAAAGTTTTACTTTTCGGAAACAGCACGAAATTTCAAATAGGCGTAGAACTTATGTAAGAAGTTTTTCTTTACTGCTGTTTGTATTCCTGCTGTAGGATTCTACCCGTTTCCTGTCTCAGAGGCTTGACAAGTAGAAAAGCCTGGTACAACACATCCCAATTTTGAATGGCCAATCATACTACTAGCCATGGAGGTATGACATCATCCATCTAGCCCAACTGCACTATTCTGGCAGGGCAATTAGAGGGCTTGATGCCGCCTCCTGTACCAGCTGCCCGCTAGACACAACACTGCACTTCCCATGATCCCTAGTGGTGAAAAGGGAATGCTCACTTTTGTTATAAAAAGTGACAAATATATATCGGCATATTTTTTCTGCAAGTTAATGTTGTGTTGTCTCATGTGCTTACACAGTCTTTCAGAGTCCCAGAAGCTAAACTATATGAACTGTTGACCCTCTCTATCCCCTGCTCCCATAAGCTGTTCTCAGCAAGGAAAGTTTTATGGCTGTAAATCCTGATCATTGAGGGTTACACTATAGTCCAACTACCTACATTTTAACTCTTTCAGGAAGAAAAAGAAACAGAAGTGTTATTTTTATGTATAGCACTGTACATGTACATGTCTATCTCATCATGTCACTTCTGGTATCCTTTAACCACTGTAGGACCGCGTCACGCCGATGGGCGTGGCCGCGGTGGCAGCCCCAGGACTGCGCTGATTGGCTGGTGGAGGGAGGGAGGGCAAGGTAAAAAAATATTACAAAAATAAAGAAATAAATATTTGTAAAAGAAAACAATCATTGGGAGAGCGATCAGACCCCCACCAACAGAGAGCTTTTTTGGTGGGGAGAAGGGGGGGGGGGGGGGGGGGGGGGGGGGGAAACGTTGGAGAATCACTTGTGTGCCAAGTTGTGCGGCCCTGCAGCAAGCTCTTAGGCCTGGTGCACATCAAAAACCGCTAGCAGATCCGCAAAATGCTAGCAGATTTTGAAACGCTTTTTCTTTTTCTGTAGCGTTTCAGCTAGCGTTTTGCGGTTTTGTGAAGCGTTTTTGGTGTAGTAGATTTCATGTATTGTTACAGTAAAGCTGTTACTGAACAGCTACTGTAACAAAAAACGCCTGGCAAACCGCTCTGAACTGCCGTTTTTCAGAGCGGTTTGCGTTTTTCCTATACTTAACATTGAGGCAGAAACGTCTCCGCAATCCAAAATCTGCAGCAGCCCGGGAGTATGCGTTTCTCTGCAAAACGCCTCCCGCTCTGGTGTGCACCAGCCCATTGAAATACATTACCCCCAGCGGATCCGCACCCCGCAAGCGGATCGCAAACGGCAGCAGAACCGCACTGGTGTGCACTAGGCCTTAAAGCTGCAGTGGGCATTTTTGTGAAAAATAGCTCTGTCTTTATGGGGGTAAAGTCCGTGGTCCTGAAGAGGTTGAAATTCTTAAAAATCCTTAAAAATTAAAGCAGAAATGTAGTCATTACATGGAGTCCCTACCAGAAAGTGGCAATTAGAGGTGTCAAAGTTTGCTGCCAATTAGCAAATTAGTCCCAGATGTTGAAAATTAGCAATCAGGGCTCCTGCTCTGCGAATTCTCTTGCTCTGCCAATGCTCTTGCTGCATGGTGGGGGACAGCCACATAGCAACAGTACTGCAAATGGAGTACACAGAGCACTGCCGTCAGTCTGGCAAATTAAAACGGAAACAGCATTTTTATAACATTAAAGCGGACCTTAACTCAGAACTTCCTCTCTGCTCTAAAGGATTAGCAACAGCATAGTAACCTTTAAAGAAAAAACATTTCTTTGTTAGGGCTGATAGAAATCCTGCAATAAATCTGCAGTGTGTCTACTTCCTGCTTTCATGGAAGCAGACATAGGGTTAACTGAGATTCTACTTCACCTGCGTTTATAAATTAGCTGCTTTGTCTGGCAGAGAAGATTCCTGAGCTGACACAGCTGGGAGATTAAATTACAATAGTGATTATTCCCGGATGAGGGGGAATTAGACAGGCTAAAACTCTCTAAATACATTCAGGGTGCATTTCCTCTCTGTCTTGTGCTAGAGTTCTGGTCCACTTTAAAGCAGACCTGAACTCAGTAAGCATCCTCTGCTCTAAAAGATGTGCAACAGCATAATAACCTACAAACAAAAAACGGTACTACTCCGTTAGCCGGGCACAACCACTAGGTGGCGCTAATTACTATTCCCCCTCCAGGCCGCCATGGATAGTAGGGAAAGATTTAACTCGTTGGCGGTTGCGCCCGGCTAACGGAATAGAACCCAAAAAACATTTCCTTGTTACAGCTGACGCAAATCATGCAAAAAATCTGCACTGTTTCTACTTCCTGATTTCATGAAAGCAGACATATTAACATCCTGTGCTTTCAAATGAGCTTGTGTGCCATCTCTGCCCTGGCAGTCATGTGACACAGGAGAGAGATCAAATTACAACTTATGATTAGACACAAATGGAGGGGGGGGGTTACATACAGGGTGCATTTCTCTATGTTTTCCCTCTGTACAGTGCAACAGTTTAAGTCCACTTTGAGTGCTTTAGAAAACAGGACTGTATTCACCTAGTGGGTCGGATAGCTCAGAGAAGCTCTTTTACATAGATAACAGCTGACATTTTTAACTCTTCTTGTACTGGAAAACAATGTGACTTTTTTCTTTGCTACTAATGTTCTAGGTCTTAGCTGTACTACACATACAACACATTCTCTCATCAGTTTATTTTTGCTTCAGGTTTGCTTTGAGGGAAAGTGTAATTTCCCTTAAGACGACAACAGCGAATCCTGCCAGCTGATATTGGTATGTATAGGGCTGCTGGCCATCAGGTGATCTCACATCATGTGAAGTAGAATCTCAGTAACTAACCCACGCTGTCAAGTTCAAAACAGGATGTGTGGCCACATTGATTTACTTGAATAGCCTCTGCAGGGAAACGCAAGAGATCATCGACAAGCAAATGTACAACAATACAGTCATCTGACTGTACATATTTATGGGTACAACAAAGCACTTTTTACACGTGAGGGTGCCATTTTCTGTAAACTAAACCTCACTCTAAAGGTGGCCACACACCATACAATTTTTTAAATATCTGTTCAATTTAAGAATTGCAATCAATTTTTCTGACTGATTGTAACATTTCAAAAAGTATTACCAATGTACCACACATCTATGTTCAATTTTTCCCCAATTATGATAAAAATGATTGAAAACTGAGAAAATTGCTAGAATGTGTATATTAATAAATTTACAATCTAACACACACTATACAATCTTTAGAGAAATTGAAGAAAAATATCTGGCATTCCGGATAGATAAAAATCGAAAAAAAAACGGGAAATCCGATGGGATTTTTCAGTCGAATGAAAAAAGAAGCTTTTGATTTTTTCGGGAGATCCGATCGTTTTTATCGAATTGCCATAAAATCGGATCATTTTATTGTATCATGCAATGTGGAGAGGAGAAGACTGGCACTAGATATAGGCAAGAAACAAAAATTGGGTACACCGGATCCTGTACAATGTGCTAAAACGTGCTCTCAGAAGCGTGCATTTGCATGAGGAGAAAAAGAAAATTGAGGCACTGTGATAGCAAATGAGGTACCTTTTAATCCACGGTGTGACAGACAGCAGGGTACACAGTGGGGGTGAGGGGATGCCACTGTGTACCCTGCTGTCTGTCACACCGTGGATTAAAAAGGTACCTCATTTGCTATCACAGTGCCTCAATTTTCTTTTTCTCCTCATTTTATTGTATCATGTGTGGCCAGCTTAACCCTAACCTATGCCTAGCACTAACCTCCCCTCTATCCACACCTAACACTAACTAGTACCCCCGCCACCACCGATGCCTGGCAACAGTATAGCCGACCGCCCACCACACTAACAAAGGATGGCGCCTTCTGTAGCTGAACACCAGCACCCAAACTAACGCCTGGCACTTGTCTATACCACCAGAGCTGAACGATCCCTCGCTGCATAAGCCAAACCGTGCTCATCTATACCATGGCCAATCACCTATTACCAATTCCCACCACTAGAGCCATACGGTACTGGGCTGTACTGTAGCCGAGCACTGCTAGCCGGATTAACCACACCGCTATACTATAGCTCAGGGGTCAGGAACCTTTTTGGCTGAGAGAGCCATAAACGCCACATTTTAAAACGTAATTCCATGAGAGCCATACAATATGCTTCCATCTGGGGTAGTAGGTCTCACGTCCCTGTTGCCGTGGTGATGTGTATACAGTTGATCCGCCGGGCAGCGGAAGCATCAGATGCGTCTTCAGCTTCTCTTGGGTTTCAGCAACATCAGCAATTTCCCCGAGAGCCAGGATAAATACCAACTAACACCTTGGACAATTAGCTAGGTGACTTGGGGGTTGATTCACTTTGTAGGACGAGATCCCTGCACTTTGGCCCAATAGGCTGCCTGTCAAGTAGTGGCCAATCAAGGTGCGGGGATCTCATTCTACAAAGTCAATGGACCTGACAGGGTCCAGAATGGAAAAATTGGAGCAGCCGTTCGTTTTGGGGTAGCGCGAGTAAGTTAGTAGTGCATGCTACAGCAGTAGCGTGCACTACTTTGCTTGAGCAGTGTAGCTTAGTGAATCAATCCCTACTGATTTGTCGGTGAGGCAGATGTAGTCATCAAAAGAGCCACATCTGGCTCCCGAGCCATAGGTTCCCTACCCCTGCTATAGCTGAACTCCGGTACCCAAATTACAGACTGTGTGCCGCGATAGCCGCAAATGGCATTGCAGCCTATGGCAGGGTCCCAATCCCTGTCGGGCAACATCCATCCAGCTTGTGTGCGAGCTTTTAAACATACAGAAAACCTGCTAGCCACAAAGAAAAAAAAATGAATAGCAGACAAGTCCTTACATATGCATACATGGGCATTATTAACCATTTCAGCCCGCCGGTATTTTCAGCCCGCAGGTATTTTTTAAATACAAGCCTCAATTCTGGTAGGGTGATCAAACAAATTACCTCATGTGAGGTAATTTACCTCATGAGGTCATGACATTTAGCAATTCTGGTGGATTTTAGTCATGTTTTACCTCATGAGGTAATTTATGAGGTAATTCATGAGGGAATTTACATTAATTTTACCGAAAATAGCTTTTTACCGAAAATAGCTATTCTCATGGAAATTAGGGGGCATGTTGGCACATAAATTACCAATCAGTTTAACTGCCTGTACCTGGAGGTAAAGTCAATTTCTGTGTATTTTGTAGTTTTTAGTGGAGTTCCTATTGCTGTTTTAGTGTCGTTCCTATTCAGGCTGTGTAATAGAAAAGAATAGTAGAAATAAAACTCCAAGGGATGCATATAAATATACTTTTCAAAGGTTGCTACATAATCTTCCAAAGACTATCCTAACTTATGGAAGACAATTAAAGACTACTATTATTTATTTACTGAATGCTTACCGCTGAAATACCTCATGTTTTACCTCACTTTGGGCTCAATGCTGGTAGCGTTTAGTAAATTACCTCATGGAATTGGGTTTACCTCATGAGGGAAATCAACTTTTGAATTCTGGTAGTTTAGGTAAAGTTTTACCTCATGTAATTTCATGTGGTAATTTTCTACTAAAAATGTGTGGTATTTAGTAGTGAAATACCTCACACTTGAATTCTGAAGTGAAATAAGGTGCATGTTTGCATGTCTTTTACCTCACATAATTAGACCTACCTCTACCACATGATAAATGCAGTGCTGTGACAGAATTGTGATATCTGTCACATAACATGGAGCCTTTTCAGCTTGTTCTGTGTTCAGGGCCCCCATATTTTGCTGAAATAAGTAAAAGTGATCTGACCAACAACCCCCCCCCCCCCCCCCCCCCGTCAGCTTCCATTTTGTTTAAAAAAAAAAAAAAGAACGAGTGCTCCAAACCCTGTACAATCCTTCATCTGCCACTCCAACCCACAGCCTCTATTTTTTTTTAAAAAATTAAGTAAAACTGCGGCAAACACGACCCCCCCCCCCCCCCCTCCGGTTAAAAGTGCTCCGAGCCCCCCCCCCGCAGCCTCTAAAAGTTAAAGTGCTGTAACCCCCCCCCCCTCCAGACCCCCAGCCTCTAAGGCCCCGTTCACATCACAGAACGCAGGCGCGTTCCGTTTAGAACACAACGCACAGGAACGCACGTCATGTGCGTCTCTGTGCGTTGCGTGGCTGATCCCATTCACTGAAAGTGAATGGGACAGCCACGCGTTTTTACAAAAAATACGTGCAGCATGCGTTCCCGGACCGCACAGGTCCGGAACGCATGCAGTGTGAACATCAGACATTGCACTCTATGCAATGTCTGATGTCGTGCGTGTCGGCCACCTGCACGCGTTTCCAAAACGCGGCTGGAAACGCGTGCAGTGTGAAAGGGGCCTAAAAGTAAAAGTACTCACAACCCCAGTCTCTAAAAGTGCTGACCCCTCCCCCAACCTCTAAAGGTAAATGAGCTGGATTTTATTTATTTTTTATAATGTATGCCTATAAATTTACTTTTCATAGGTTGCTGCTTAACCTCGACGACCAGCTAACGCCGATTGGCGTAAACTGGTCGTCTGCGGGTTTCCATGGAAACGGCCGCTCAATCGAGCGGCCTTTCCATGTCCGTTCACGGGGGGTGTCTCCGTGAACAGCCGGAGAGCCGCCGATCGCGGCTCGCCGGCAAAATGTAAACACGCGGGGAAGAAATCCCCGCTGTTTACATCATACGGCGCTGCTGCGCAGCAGCGCCGTAAGGCAGATCGGCGATCCCCGGCCTCTGATTGGCCGGGGATCGCCGGCATATGATAGGCTGAAGCCTATCCTACAATGCGCAGGACGGATATCCGTCCTGCGCAGCTCATACAAGGAGAGGGAGGGACTGAGAGGACGGGAGCGCCGAAAACGCTGTGGAGGGGGGCTTTGAAGAGCCCCCCGCAAAGCGCAGCAAGCCGGCGGCGATCAGACCCCCCCAGCAGGACATCCCCCTAGTGGGGAAAAAAGGGGGTAAGTCTGATCGCCCTGGCTTTATCCTGATCTGTGCTGCGGGCTGGAGAGCCCACGCAGCACAGATCAGGCAATAATCCCCTGGTCATCAAGTGGTTAATCAAATACACCTTCCCTCCTCAAAAAAAAATAAAAAAAAAAATACATCTTCCAAAGACTATCCTAACTTATGGAAGACAATTAAAGACTATTACTTATTTGCTGCAGGCTTACCACTGAAATACCTCACTCTATGCATTTACCTCAGGCTTTACCTCAGGCTTTACCTCAGGCTTTACCTCAGGCTTTACCTCAGGCTTTACCTCAGGCTTTACCTCAGGCTTTACCTCAGGCTTTACCTCAGGCTTTACCTCAGGCTTTACCTCAGGCTTTACCTCAGGCTTTACCTCAGGCTTTACCTCAGGCTTTACCTCATGCTCGGAAATGGAGAAAAACCTTTCAGAATTGATAAAAGAGGAGGAAAATACCCCATGAGGTATTTTACCTACAAAAAAGTATTTACCTGACATAGCTACCAGAATTGAGGCCAATGTATTTGAGTCCGCAAGGAGAAAAGCGCAATATAAATGTTATTTGTCTTGTCTTGTATTTATTCATGAAAGCGCTGGGGAAATCGCTATACCAAGCGTTTTTCAAGCGCTTTGCGAATTCCCTTGAGGCAAATCGCCCCAAACATGGTACAGGCAGCGCTTTGGTGAGCGGATCAGAATCAAACCGCTCAGATGTGAACACTCTCATAGGGAATCATTGCACAAGCGCATTTAACGCCCTAGGTGTGAACAAGCCCTTAGAGTTATCAACTGCCATTTTTAATTTTTTTATTTTTATTTTATTGTATTTGTAAAGCGCCAACATATTACGCAGCGCTGGACATTAGTTAAGGAAACCTTGTAACAGACAATTGTCTGTAACAGACAATATTTAGGGGTGACATACAGCAATAAGACAATACAGGAATACATGCAAACCAGATCACACAGCACAGTATGAGTAAAAGGTAATGCTTAGCCAGTCACTGGATGGGAGCATGGAGATTAGGCAAGTTGAGTTCAGAGGGTTGTATGATTTTATGTTGATACTTGAAAACTTGGCATAAAATAGTTTGAGACTAAATACAAGATTTTAGCAAGACATTCAGAAAATGCCTTTGAAAACATAAGAAAGCCCTGAGAATCCCCATGAGGAGATGGACTAGTCCAAACCCCATCAGTTCTGTCAAATTTTAACTACTTACATTTTTCGCTGCAATGGTCATATTTCTACTACATTTGCTTTAAGGACTGTACAGACAGACCTGTCAGTTGAAAAGGTAGTCCGTGATTATTTTGGCCAGTACCAAAAAAAAAAAAATCAGTACAAGCCACTGAGCAGAACATATGCATGCCTCAAACTTTTTCCACACTTTAGATTTTCAAGACAGCGTACAAGTGGTCCTTGATGTCCCTGGCCTCCCATGCACTGACCTAGCAAACTGATCACTCGCTTTACTGCCATGATTCCTGCAGGAACTTACTTCAAAGCTCCTATGACTGGCATAGCACAGCTCACTCGTTCTCCCATTGCCTCTCTCCATAGAACAGAACCTCCATGCAGCTGCTCAGCATAGAGTCTGTACAGTGGCTCTTCCTAAACTGCCATCCAAATGACTAGGAAGGATCATTTTGGCGACAATACTCATATTTATCTACAGTTCTTGTAATTGTGGAGCCTGAACTGGAAGTTAATGGACAACTGTAGGGAAGCTGACATGTTTTTTTTCCCTTTTGTGCAATACCAGTTGCCTGGTTGTCCTGCTGAACCTCCACCTCTAATACTTTTAGCCATAGCCTCTGAACAAGCATGCAGCAGATAAGGTGTTTCTGACATTAATGGAACTGACAAGAATAGCTGAATGCTTGTTTCTGGTGTTATTCAGACATTACTGCACCCACATAGATCAGCAGGGCTGCCAGGCAACTGAAATTGCACAAAAGGAAAAAAAAAAAACATGGCAGCCTCCCTACAGTTGTCCTTTAACTTCATTTATTCATGACTGGAATTCCGAAGTTATTATCTTAGTTAATCAAGCTGTTAAAAAATCATTGCGCCTTTTAGCCTGGTACACACTATGCAATTTCCCGTCAGATACGTGGGTCGAATAGATAATTTCCGACAGGTCTGATCAGATTCCCGATCATTGTTCATAGAAGTGATCAGAAAATTGATCTGAAATGCGATCGGATCTGTCCGAAAATATGTATCGACCCATCTATCTGATGGGAAATTGCATGCGGTGTACCAGGCTTTTCACACATTAGATCATACATGTCAAATTCTGGTCCATGGGCCAAATCTGGCCCTCAAGTGGTTTTCCCACGTTACATTATGTTTGGCCCACTCTAGAGACCACCAGGGAAGCTATATTGGAGGTGAAGCCCTAGAACACCAGGGAAGCCATGAGGGGGAAGCACTAGACACCAGATAACGGTATAGGGGGAAAAGTGGGGCCACTAGACACCAGGGAACTGTATAGGGGAAAAAGTGGGGCCACTAGACACCAGGGAACTGTATAGGGGAAAAAGTGGAGCCACTAGACACCAGGGAACTGTATAGGGGAGAAACCTTTAGCTACTAAAACACAGATAGATAGATAGATAGATAGATAGATAGATAGATAGATAGATAATGGTTTTCTTCTGATGGATGCAAAGCGCTTCAGGGCTGCAGCCACTTAGGGCGCTCTCCATGGGCGACCAGGATCATTAGGAGGCCTTGCCTAACTCGCAATTCCAATTTCTATTCGCGATTCTGATTTTCACTGGGTGTTAGCAGCACAAGAAGAAAAACGCAGAAAAAAAAAGAAAGAAAAAAAAAAAAAAAACGGAACAGAGGGTCATGGATGGAAAACTGATCCATGGAAAGTCCATGCAGTGCGATGATCATTTCTACCAACAAAGACTAATGTCCCTACAGGGCTTTAGGAGCTGAAGGCTTGATATAAGTTCCTTGCTCACAATACATTGTACCTTGAGCCACAGGTGCTGTACAGTTATTGGCCAGGTTCACAATGGGAAGTTGCATTGTATTTTCTGTGTAACAGTAACGCAAAAGAACAAAAAAAATTGTAGCATACACCGTGGTCACGTTGCACTGCATACAGTGAAGCATAAGTCAACGTAAAGTATGCTTCACTGTACCCGTTAAACACGAATTAAGGAATAACACACTGCATGCAGTGCGCTATCATACAGCAACCTGTTACCACATTACTTAGGTGGTGCACGGCAGTGAGGTAAGCCACATTACAAAGCGGCCATTACACCGCACCACTGTGAATGAGGCCTCACTGTTACACTGTCTGCAGACCTTGCTGTGAAGTCTTACTATCATTTTGTAGTTTGAGAGCCCCCTAGACAGACAGACAGAACTATATACTTTATTTATTGACCATTCTACTGCACAGTTTTGGCAAGTCGACATAAAGACTGAAAGGTGTGTGGCCACCACAGGGCTGTACAAAGAGATTGTAATGAGAGTGACCAAACTTCATATAATTTAACAGACAACCAGCTGAGGGCCTGTTCACAGTGGGTATGCCGCAAAAGCAAAACACCGTATCTAATGCTGGGAATACACCATACAATTTTCTGTTATGCTGGGGATACACAGTACGTTTCTGTACCGTGTATCGACCAGCTGATAATATTCAGCTGGCCCGATCATGCCGCTCGACCCACGCCCGCTCGATTCCCGCCGGCGGACAATGGCAGGGAGTCGAGCGGTGATAAGGAAGCGCCGGCGGGGATGAGCGGCAATCGATCCCCGCGGACGAGCGGGGATCCGCTGGCTTGATCCGGTGCAGAAAACGAGCCGTGTATGCACGGCATTAGATTTACCTGCCAGATAGATCATTTCCAACATGTTGGAAATGATCTATCTAATGCTGAATACACACGGTTCGTTCCTGCATCGAATGCGCCGCTCGATTCCCGACAAATCGATTATTCCCAAACATTTCCGAGTGCATTTTGATGATTTTTAGGTCGATTGCCATGTAAAGTATGGCAAATCGACCTAATGATCCATCGAACCACGAATCGGACATGTCGGAAATAAACGAATCGACGGGAATCGAGCGGCGCATCGACGGGAATCGAGTGCGGGAACGAACCGTGTGTATCCAGCATTATCCTCTATCTGCCTAGCAATTAGGCATTGTTCAACTCAGCAGGAGATGACCAGAAGACAATGCACCAGAGATAATGACCAGTCTCTACAGAAAATAATCTAATTATGCATTCTAATAGAAAATCTAACAGAAAAATCTAATGCTGGGCATACACGGCCTCGATTATGCGCCGGATCGAGCCGCTGGCTTGATCCCAGCGCATCCCCGCCGGCGCCTGCATCAATCCCCGCTCGCGCTCCTTATCTTCCGCTCGATTCCCCGCTATTGTCCGCCCGCGGGGATCGAGCGGAGAATCTATTCGGCAGGTCATCGGACCTGTCGGATATTATCAATCGAGCCATCAGCGGCTCGATTGATAAGGAGCAAATGCTCCGTGTATGCCCAGCATAACAGAAGAATCTAACAGAAAATTGTATGGTGTATTCCCAGCATTAGGCCTGACAGCATTGGGCCAACGGGCATGCAGAAATGATGTTCCCATGGGAAAGCACTTGTCTGTTTACACATCTGTCTCCTCCTTTGCATTTCCACAATGCACAAACAGCATGCAAGACGTTTTTTGGAGTGGATGTGTTACCATAAAATGCCACACATCCACTATCGAGTGTTGCCACAGACTATCAGTGTGGTACAGCATATCCATGCTCATCAGACATACTGGCATTCCACTCCAGCAGTGTGAACTTGGCCTCAGCGTGTGACTAGCAGACATCGGGAAAGTGTGTTGCCATCAGGGAACTTTCATTTTCACTTACAATGAACTTTATGGGCTAAGACCCACTAGGAGGGCCTTGGCAACCCTTTCTGATCGGCGACGATCAGCAAAACGCTACACCAAGGATTCCTACGGAGGTGGTCCCACTAGCAGCGTTGCGATCACAGAGCAATTGCAAAACGCTGCTTGCAGCATTTTGTGAGTGAATGCATCAGTGGCTACAGTAGCCAAATCCCGATTGTTCCAGGAATATGCTTAAAATCATGGCACTTCCACGAATTAGCAAACCACAGGCACTTTCCGATTGCCTCAAAAGCACCTGTAGTGTGTCCCTTCCCTGAGTCTAAAAATTACATCTCTCGTTCTAATAAACTGCAACTCGCACTGGTATAGCAGCAGATAACAATACAGCAATTTCTACAGTGTAAACCAGGTGTCAGGAACCTTTATGGCTGAGAGAGCCATAGTAAACGCCACATATTTTAAAATGTAATTCCATGAGAGCCATACAATATGTTTCAAACTGGCACAGTGTGCATGCGCAGCAGAGGGCTCACGTCCCTGTTGCCATGGTGATGTGTATACAGTTGATCCGCCGGGAAGCGAAAGTGTCCGACACGTCTTCAGCTTCTCTTGGGTTTCATCAACATCAGCAATTTCCCCGAGAGCTAGACAGGAGAAATACCAACTAAGAGCTTGCACAATTAGGGCTTGTTCACACTACAAAAGCTTTTCTGAGCGCTTTGTGATTTTAAAAGCTCTTGCTAATGTTATCCTATGTAAGCGTTCACACTGGAGCAATGTAATTTTGTAAAAATCCCCCATAGCATTGCATTATCAAGAGTTTTTAAAATCTCTAGCATTTAAAAAGCTCTCGTAGTGTGAATAAACCCTTAGCTAACGGACTTGGAGGTTGATTCACTTTGTAGGGCGAGATCCCCGCACTTTGGCCCAATAGGCTTCCTGTCAAGTGGCAGGCAGGCTATTGGGCCAATCAAAGTGCGGGATCTGGTCCTACAAAGTCACTGGACCTGACAGGGTCCAGGGTGGGACAACTGGAACAGCTGTTCGTTTTGGGGTAGCTCGAGTAAGTTAGTAGAGCATGCTACAGCAGTAGCGTGCCTACGTTGAAAATTTTACTTGTGCTGCCACACTAAGCTGCGCTTCTTGAGCCGTGTAGCTTAGCGAATCAACACCTAACTGTGAGCCAGCTGTAGCCATAAAAAGAGCCACATCTGGCTCCCTAGCCATAGGTTCCCTACCCCTGGTGTAAACAATCAGCACATTTTGCAGCACAGGCCATGAGGCCAAACACTGAGCATTTCCTACAGTAACACATGGAAGGAGCAGCCATCTCCCAGCATCAGTGACCCTGACAGGCACCCATCTCCTCTGTGAACATGGACTCTGCAGACCTCCATCTCTACTAAAACTTTTGCAGCCCAGTCAGGAATACTTCACAGCTTCCAAGTTCCCATCAGGCACTCACAGTGCAACTTCAACAAAGCGCAATCAATCAGCATCAAGGCAGAAACACATAAATAAAGCAGTATAAAAAGTTCTCTCCCCTCCCCCTGGCAACACCTGCACCCCCCTGTGGCACGCAGAGCCCCCTCCCCGCACTGACACACTTCCTGCTGGAGGTGATAGCCATCCTCTGTCCCTGCAGCCCGCTCAGCCTGTGCCCCGTGTGCCCACCCTTCGCCCAGCGCTGCTACAGACCTGGCCCGGCCGGGAGTCTCCTCCCGCTGCTGGGGATACATTACTCAGCCCGGTGCTGCAGGTGCTGCTCTTGTTCCTGGAAGGGAGGAGCTTTCACGGTGTGTCTCTGCTCCGCCTTCTCTCTGTGTCATCCCTCCTCCCTGCCTATTGCTGGCTGCTGCTGCTGTTGCCTGACAGGACAGAGAGAGCTGAGGAATTGCTGCTGATGCCCCCCTCATGGGGCTGCTCTGACTAGCTGGGGGCAGAGAGAGCTGAGACATTGCTGCTGATGCCCCCTTCATGGGGCTACTCTGACTAGCTGGGGGCAGAGAGAGCTGAGACATTGCTGCTGATGCCCCCTTCATGGGGCTACTCTGACTAGCTGGGGGCAGAGAGAAGATGATACACTGCTGCTGATGCCCCCTTCATGGGGCTGCTCTGACTAGCTGGGGGCAGAGAGCTGAGACACTGCTGCTGATGCCCCCTTCATGGGGCTGCTCTGACTAGCTGGGGGCAGAATGAAAGCAGGGACATTGCTGCTGCCCCCCTTCTCGAGGCTACTTTGACTAGCTGGGGGCAGGGAGAGGGAGCTGATACATTGCTGCTGCCCCCTTTATGGGGCTGCTCTGACTAGCTGGGGGCAGAGAGAGAGCTGAGGAATTGCTGCTGATGCCCCCTTCATGGGCTACACTGACTAGCTGGGGCAGAGAGAGATGATACCGTGCTGCTGCTGCCCCCTTCATGGGGCTGCTCTGACTAGCTGGGGGCAGAGAGAAGATGAGACATTGCTGCTGATGCCCCCTTCATGGGGCTGCTCTGACTAGCTGGGGGCAGAGAGTGCTGAGACATTGCTGCTGATGCCCCCTTCATGGGCTACACTGACTAGCTGGGGCAGAGAGAGATGATACCGTGCTGCTGATGCCCCCTTCATGGGGCTGCTCTGACTAGCTGGGGGCAGAGAGAAGATGATACACTGCTGCTGATGCCCCCTTCATGGGGCTGCTCTGACTAGCTGGGGGCAGAGAGTGCTGAGACATTGCTGCTGATGCCCCCTTCATGGGGCTGCTCTGACTAGCTGGGGGCAGAGAGAGAGCTGAGGAATTGCTGCTGATGCCCCCTTCATGGGGCTGCTCTGACTAGCTGGGGGCAGAGAGAGCTGAGACATTGCTGCTGATGCCCCCTTCATGGGGCTGCTCTGACTAGCTGGGGGCAGAGAGAGCTGAGACACTGCTGCTGATGCCCTTCATGGGGCTGCTCTGACTAGCTGGGGGCAGAGAGAGCTGAGACATTGCTGCTGATGCCCCCTTCATGGGGCTACTCTGACTAGCTGGGGGCAGAGAGAAGATGAGACACTGCTGCTGATGCCCCCTTCATGGGGCTACACTGACTAGCTGGGGGCAGAGAGAGCTGAGACATTGCTGCTGATGCCCCCTTCGTGGGGCTGCTCTGACTAGCTGGGGGCAGAGAGAGCTGAGACACTGCTGCTGATGCCCCCTTCATGGGGCTGCTCTGACTAGCTGGGGGCAGAATGAAAGCAGGGACATTGCTGCTGCCCCCCTTCTCGAGGCTACTTTGACTAGCTGGGGGCAGGGAGAGGGAGCTGATACATTGCTGCTGCCCCCTTTATGGGGCTGCTCTGACTAGCTGGGGGCAGAGAGAGAGCTGAGGAATTGCTGCTGATGCCCCCTTCATGGGCTACACTGACTAGCTGGGGCAGAGAGAGATGATACCGTGCTGCTGCTGCTGCCCCCTTCATGGGGCTACTGTGACTAGCTGGTGGGCAAAGAGAAATGTGATACATTTCTGCCGCTGCCCATAATAGGGTTACTCTGACTAGCTAAGGGGAAGTTTTTCTTCCAACTCCAGTCACTATACTGTATTGGTGTTATTACACAATTCAAGCAAGAGAAGGAAGAGAGATATTCAGCCTTATATAGGCCTTTTCACAACATTGTACTAGTTTGACTGGAATGATTGATTAAAAGTAGAAGGAAGTTAAAGTGTATCTCAAATCAGCACAGTGTTGCTTTCCTGCTGAAATCCCATCATTATGATTTATTCTCATGATTACTTTCTGAAAAGTTCATGCATGCACATAACTGAGTTTCCTCTCTCCTGCCTGACCCCTGATTCTCCCGCCCAGGCAGAATCTGCTAATAATCTAGCATGTGTGCAGCGATAAGAGATCCCTGACAACACAATACCCAAGCAGCTCCAGGTGACCCACAACCATTAGGAAAATATAAGGGACTGAAAAGCCCTCCTACTTTCCTAGTAGTATTGGGTCAACCCGAGTTGCTTGGTTACTATGTTGTACTGGTCCAAGCCCCTATCCCATACAGCCATATCAATCCCTGCGCTTCTTGTCATCAGTCCCATCCTGCTTGCGCCTTCCTTCTCCATCTTGCCGGGAGTCTCAACTAACCGGCATGCCTGAGGGGATAACAGGGACCTCTTTTGGGGGGCTTTCTATGGAGGCTGGCGGGCTTTTAAATATTTACCGAGCCTCCAGCGATGTCTCCCTCTATCTCCCCGCAGTCTCCTAACGGCTTCCGGTGTTGTGTCTGATTACGCTGCCTGTGGATTTGCGCTGCCCCGCATGCGCAGTAGGAGACTGTGCGGCCACATTTCCTATTGAATGATGATGCTGCTGGTGGTAAAATACTAAATATCTCCGCTCCCACACCTCTTACACTCCCCAAATTTTCAGGGTAGGGAGGGGACTCCCCAAACTACCGCTATGCCAAATTGCAACCCCCGAGCCCTGCTGGTTCCCGAGATAGGTTTCTCTAATCTATCTCCTGAACCAGCGGGGCTCGGGGGCTGCAATTTGGCATAGAGGTAGTTCGGGGGATCCTCTCTCTACTCTGAAAACTTGGGGAGTGTATGATGTGTGGAAGCGGAGATATTTAGTATTTTACCATCAGCAGCATCATTAACTTCACACTGAGCATGCGTGCTACTCAGTGTGGAAGGGACCTCCCGGGCAGCACAGACATTACAGCGGCATCTGTATAGAAGCCGGAGTGTCACATGATTTAAAACAGGTCAGCTGATGCTCCAGCTTCCGTGCACAGGGAAGCCAGAAAGGCCTGGAGGCTTGGTCAGTATTTCAGGGGGGGAGGTTTGTGCTATTTCGGCCAGTTGCTCAAGCAACCAGCAAGCACATGTATCCGGCGATCCCCGCTGGTGCCTGATACTGGGGACTTTGTCATTGAAATTGTCATGTTCATGCACATAAAGTATACTATAGTGCTGAATTTTTATTCAGTCAATAATTGGGAGTCATTTTTCTTTTCTAGTGGCATTTTATTGAAAATGCAAACCTAACACAACTGTATTACAAACTTTTTTCCCAATGGCAAAAATGCACCACCAGCGATCGGCAGCACATAGTCAGTCAGACCACACACAGAAACACTCAGGTTGAAGCAGAGCATTCAGCAGTTGCACTTGGGCATTTAGGACTGGAAAAGGGGCCCCCCTTTGCCTTACTGGTGGCCAGGGCCGGATTTACCATAAGGCACTGTAGGCATGTGCCGACAGGCGCCTGATGATGAAAACCTCTGCTTACTCCCCTCCCCTAGTGCCTCCCTCCTTCCATCCCTATGCAAGAGTCCCGCGCAGAGCGTACATGAGAGGTTACTCACCCAGCTCTCGGCATTCCATTCACAAGATCTCCCTTCAGTCTGGGGCACCACTAGCTACTTAAAGGAATACTATCGATTCACATATTTTTTTCAATTGACACAGGAATTGTTTGGGAAGTGCTGCTAAGTACTGGTGTATACATTTTAGTAGCAACTTCTTTGTTTACTGTTAGCAAAATACATTCAAAGTTTACTGACGGCTGACTGAGCCATGAGGAGAGGGGAAATTCCCCTCACACTTGATCAGTTAATTCTATGTGTAGCTCTGTGTGTGACAGAGAGAGAGAGAGCTCCCAACAGCTGCAGATCCTGTGTCCTGTGTTTCTGACTGAAGTGTCTGAAGAGAGCAGAGGAAATGTAACTAATTGTCACAGCTTTTCATACTGTTTTTGCTTTCAGAGTTTGATATGTTTGATATTTGCTTTCTGTAGTCTGATATGCAACTCTGGCTGTGCATTGAAGCAGACACCCCTTCTGCAATTGATTTGTCCCAATATAGCTAAATCCTACCCTCAATAAATTACAGCTTTTGCCTCTGATATTTAACATGAAAAGTAGGAAAATGTTTACATAGCTACTTAGACATTATTTGCACACTGTCATTTTAGAACACTTGGGTATCGATAGTATTCCTTTAATACTAAGGTTAGCTCTGGATACCTAATGCTAAGCAACACCTCTAGCTACGACAGGCAGGGTAAGTAAGGGAGAAGTGACAGCTGGGACAGCCAGCACCATTGCGGTACGGTTCGGTGGGGTTTGTAGGTTCATGGAGGGTGAAGTCTAGGGTGCCAGGACATCTGTGCCTATAGGCTCCGGTGATGTAAATCCAGACCTGCTTGTGGCATACAATACTTGTGGCATACAAAAGTGGATAGTGCCGCTGTTACTCTTTAGCAAGGATGCACATTTGGTGGACGGACTACAAGGTCTAGAATACCTTAGGGCTGCATAGCCAGGTAACACGTATCCCAGGCTGGACAAACCACAGCATGCGTCCTGTAACTGGGTAAGACAAAACTTCCTGTTCACACTTGAGCCAATCATGCAGCCTCCAAAATGCAGCCAATCATCATGTAATCCAACCTGTGCTAGTTGCCGCCTGCAGAGGTATCGGAGCTCAGATTCCTCCAGCTTGGGGATCGTGTTGCCTGGCTATGCAGCCCTAAGGTATTCTACAACTTGTAGTCTGTCCACCAAATATGCATGCTTGCTAAAGAGTAATGGCCCATACTCACGGGCTACAAATGTCGCCGCAACACGCGGCACGCGCGTGTTGCGGCGACAGGTCGCCCGTGAGTATGAGCCGTTGCACGGGCGCGCACCTCGAACCGTCGCTCGTCGCTGCTGTCGCCAGGCGATTGGCGCGGTCAATCGGCCGGCGACAGTTGCCGCCGCATCTCCGCCGCAACTATCACTAGTCCGCGTGAGTATGCGGACTAGCAACAGCAACACCCAGGGAATACCATCAACTTCTGGCGGGGGGAGGAACAACAGCGACAGCTTTCGCCGCATTAGTTGCCAGGTCCCTCCGCCGTGTGTATGCGGAGGGACCTGGCGACGAGCTGTCGCCGGCCTGTCGCGCACACGCTCACATGTGCTGGCGACAGGCCACTTTTGCAGCCCGTGAGTATGGGCCATAACAGTGGTGCTATTCATTGCATCTCATTCAGGCATCAGCTCACCGGCGAGTGTGAAGAGAGCAGCCGAGATCATTGGTCTCACACTGACCCATGCACCTCCCACATTTCACTATAACTGGAGACAGAAAAACTAGTTTGTAAATCCCAATGTTTATTATATCAGAGTTTGCTATACCAGGCGTTGCTCCCATAGACTTATAATGGAGATTGGCCGGGACCTGCAGAGGTTATTAGTTTACTATACCCAAGTTTTTTATAACGAGATTATACTGTAGGAGAGATCCTGTTTCTTTCCCGTACTGCTTGAAAATGGTGGTCTGCTTAATAACGTGGAACACCCTTCTTTAGTAATTTTTCCTTTCATTGGGGCTCACCTTGCAAAGTACTGTAATTATCACATGTCTGAGATTCATTTCAGTGACAAAAGAGCCCTGAGACACAACACTATGAATGAGTTTAATTGAAAAACAAAATATTTAATCTTTATGACGCTTAAATAAAATTTGCATAATAATTTGGAACACTGCATAGTGCCAGCATAGTAAGTCATGAAAGGCCTCACCCATGTCTTGTACACAAATAAGGGAATATACTGTAGATTAAGTGGGAGGTGAGCTGTGCAGCTACTGTACAGTATTAACTCTTATGCTAGGTACACACCATACAATTTTCTGGCAGATTTACCTGCCAGATCAATTATTTCCAACATATCTGATCTGAATTTGATAAATTTTTCCGAATGTTTTCGGAAAATCAAATGGAAAAATGATTTAAAAAATGATCGAAAAATCGATCGAAATTCAGATCGGACATGTTGGAAATAATCGATCTGGCAGGTAAATCTGGTGTGTACCTAGCATTATATACCCAACATGTCTCTAACTTAGTTATAGGATGAGGTTTGAGAAGTGCTAGCTTCTGGGTTCAGATCCGTGAGGGCACAGCATAACACTTACCGCCCCCCTACACACATACACACCTTCCCGGCGATCGTTGTGCAACCGCCCCTGGCCGCAGTAAGGGCAGAGCTTGATAAGGAGTTTATAGCAAGGAAATGAACAGCGCTACTTAAAAACAGGCAAGTGTCTACCTGCAAAAGAGTGCAAGCCCCACTTGTGCGCTGAGCCCCCCCAGAAACTACAAACGCACCTTGAACCCAAACAGAAGCTCTGCATATACACCAAAAGCATGGCTGTTAAGTGGGAGCAGCTGACCAAAAACGAAATAAATTAGTACATAGCAAGGAAATGAACAGCGCTACTTAAAAACAGGCAAGTGCCTACCTGCAAAAGAGTGCAAGCCCCACTTGTGGAGTCGAATACACACCGAGCATACACATGACCTGTCTACCAATGGAGGAGGATGTTAGTTTCCTGTAACAGCTTGCATGCAACCTATTAAGTACTATTAAGTACTTGTCCCTCCCACTGCGAAGAAGTTGCGCTGATCCACCTTTTGTGCAATTTTCAATTTTCGATTTTATTTGATTAGCCGCACCCAGGCTATGCATATACATAGGTTAGGATTTAGTTAGTGTTAGGCCCCTCCCATGGAGGATCGACTTCTTCGCAGTGGGAGGGACAAGTACTTAATAGGTTGCATGCAAGCTGTTACAGAGGTGCTCAGCGCACCTCTGATTGGAGGCCATTCGGAAGCGGCCTGGTGTTGCGCTGATCCACCTTTTGTGCAATTGATAAGGAGTTTACTCACCTATCTCCGGGTTCTCACTTCAGCCACGTCACAGCAGCCTCTCTATGACTTCTTCAGCGGGATCTCTCATTACGTTACGCCGCTGGAGGAGTCATAGCGAGGGGATGCTGCAATGCCGCAGAGAAGGCACTTACAGGTGAGTAAACTCTCTATCATGCTCTGCTTTTAATTTTGGGGGCACATCTGCTGTCTATGCTAGGGAGTAGGGCTGCCAAATACTGTTGGCCCATATGGCTACCTGTACTGGGGGGGGGGGGCTTACCTGCCTAATACTGGGGGCACATCTGGCTACTTATACTGGGTGGGGTGGGTTATCTAATATGGGGGGCACATCTGGCAACCTGTACTGTGGGGGGGGTTTACCTGCCTAATACTGGGGGCACATCTGGCTACTTATACTGGGTGGGGTGGGTTATCTAATATGGGGGGAGCATCTGGCTACCTGTACTGGGGGGGTTACCTGCCTAATACTGGGGGCACAGCTAGGTAACCTATACTGGGTAGGGTGGGTTATCTAATATGGGGGGCGCATCTGGCTACCTGTACTGGGTGTGGGTGGGGGTTATCTCATACTGGGGGCACATCTGGCTACCTGTACTGGGGGGGGTTACCTGCCTAATACTGGGGACACATCTAGGTAACCTATACTGGGTGGGGTGGGTTATCTAATATGGGGGGCACATCTGGCTACCTGTACTGGGTGTGGGTTATCTAATATGGGGGCACATCTGGCTACCTGTACTGGGTGTGAGTTATCTAATACTGGGGGCACATCTGGCTACCTGTACTGGGTGTGGGGTATCTAATACTGGGGACATATGTGCTATCTGTACTGAAGAGAGGAACCTACCTAATACTGGGGGCACATCTGCTATCTGTACTGAAAGGGGAACCTACCTAAGGGCTCAAACTCACTAGCAGCCTCTTCTAAGCGCTAGTGATTTGAAAAAGCTCTTGCTAATGCAGTGCTATGGATTTTTTTTATTTTTATAAAATCACATCACTCAAGTGGGATCACACCCATAGCATTACACTAGCAAGAGCTTTTCATATCACAAAGCGCTCAGAAAAGCGCTCCTAGTGGGTTCCAGGCCTAGTACTGAGGGCACATCTGGCTACCTATATTGGGGGGCTGAGGGTAAGGTTAGGCATTAGAAAGCAGAATAAGTTGATTTGCAAGGTAAAGCTCACCTGCTCGCTGGCGATTCCAAAGCTTGGCTGAAACAGCTCCTGTGGATCCCAGCCCTAATTTCAAGATGCTGTGGAATACTGCCATTTTTTTTAGCAAATTAATGCAGCTTGAAATTGGCCCAGTAGAATCCAACCCTGTCTTCATTGGATTGGTCCATTTTCAAGCTGCATGAATTTGCATAAGGCCTCTTTCAGGCGAGCATCTGATCTTTCGGAGTAAACTGAGGCATGTGTGTTACCAGACAACATGCATGTTTTTTTTTGTTCTGCTGTTCAGGAAGATGGCGCATTAATTGGCAGCCATGGCCACAGGATTCTGTTTTGTTCTTGTTTGTCTTACCTTTTCCCTACCAATTCACCTTGTTCCCCCCCTGAAGGGGTGTAGTGTGGTCCGGTGTAGCCTGGGACACTGGTGCGGGTTGTGGGACCTGGAGTTTTTTTCCACCTTGCAGCAACAAAGGGTCCGCTGCCTGGGTCCATTGTCTGTGCAGGTACAGGCCGTGTGCAGTCCACCACTGCTACCCAGGAGATCAGGACTCCACTGAGGTAGGAAGACACCGCGCTGATTGGGAAATCTTCGGCCACGCTGGATGCCGGCCAGTGTCGGACTGGGAGGTGGAAAAACTGAGGAAAGCCGCCTGCTGGCCAAGCAGCAGTAACCCTGTGTTATAGAGTAACTGTCAGGCATAAAATGAAAAATCAATTCTTTATTTTTATCTGGTAAACAAGTAACAAGGATGCTAACCAGGTAATCTAAAAGTTAAAAATCGCTCTTATTTTTCTTCTTAATAAAACAATTCCCCGGTCTCCTTGGCTCTTATTTGGTACATCTGCCGCACGAAAGGAAGTTGCAGGGCATGCTGGGTTTTCGTTTTTTCTTCTCTACTTTCCCCTCAGACTTAACTAATGCAGCCCGATTGGCTGAAGCCTCTTTCCCTCCTGTTTTCCCCTCCCACACCTCTGTTCCTCTCTGATTGGCCAATATTTCTCAATGCACTTTCTACTGCAGACCTTGATGGGAGTGCCTGAAGACTGGGAGGGGGGGCGGCAATGACACACAGACAGAATAAGGGAGGAAAGTATGTCAGGATTGGCTTCAAGATAGACACAGACAAAAATGGAAAATCCTAAAATGGATTTTCTCTTTTTTTACTGTAGAAATATTACTAAAATCAAAATGTGGACAGGGCAATACATGTGTAATGTAAGTAGAGCAAGTATTTATCTACTTATATATGTATGTGTGTGTGAGGGGGGGGTTCTGAGATAGTATGGCTGACAGCTCCACTTCATCACTCCCAATAGAAACCTGCAGCAAGTCTTCACTGTGAGCAGCAACACATGATTACTAGGGCTGCTCAAATCCGGATTCGGGAGAAACCCGGATAGTTGCTATCCGGATATCTCCCAGTAAACCTGTGTGGGCTGGGCAATTCCCAAATACTACCAATACTTCCTCCTTCAACTCAGAAGGAGGAAGTGTTTGTAGTCACGTGACTGCCGCGTGGACCGCATCGTGGGAGGCGCCAGGGACGGACGAAGAAGACGTCAGACAGGTAAGCTTGATTCCCCCCCCCCCCCCCCCCCCGCACAGGTTTACTGGGAGATATCCGGATAGCAACTATCCGGGTTTCTCCCGGATCCGGATTTGAGCAGCCCTAATGATTACTGCTGCTTGGCCAGCAAGTGGATTTCCTCAGCTTTGCCACCTCCCAGTCTGACACTGATGCCAGCTCCATCCATCCATTGGCTGCTGCTGCTCCACTGCAGCAGGGACACCTCTGGTTTAGCCCCTCCATGATGCCAGCCACTAAACCAGAAGTAAGGGCCGCCGCAGCCGGATGCTTCTGTGACAGCCATATTATCTTGACCAGCCCTGCCAAATGCTGCCCAGGAGTCGGGCCCACCACAGAAATGAACACTACTGCACTTCTTGAGCTGGAACACATTGGCCAGCACTGCCAGATGCCAGCAATTGGGATCCTCAGCAGCGTCAGCCATCACCACAGGTTTCTATGAAGAACTGGGCCATCACTGCTTAACCGTCACCTCCCCTTCCCCCCCATGTCTCCTTAGGGATAACAGATGATTGTCAAGTGCGACCGGTGGCGCCGTAGTATGGCAGCCTCGGCTCTTGACTTTCGGACATTATCCCCCCGTCCTTCCAGAACCTGAATAAGCCAAAACCAATTATGGGTACAAACCCGTTTGTAGCAAAATAAATGATTTTGACTCTGATGTTTACAGTTGCCCCGAAGCATAATAATAACCATATGGCAGTGCTCTCACTACCATGATCATTGTAGATTTGCGATTAGCGCTGGTCGCTGAAAGCGCTACCTGCAGCATTTTCCTGCGACTTTAGAGCGTTCTTAATCACAATGATAAAAAAAGCGCTAATTGCAGAAATGTACAGTGATTTTTCCACGTTAATCATGGAAAAAATGCCAGTGCTAGCATTTTGCGTTTGCAAGTGTGAATGGGCCCTTCAATTCTAAGTGTGAAAATCTCAGTAAAAGTTAAAGCAATGATATGAACTGACCCAGTACAGTTGCACATGGGCAAGCTCATATTTTTTAAGAAAAAAAGTGGAGGGCGCTCGGATAGATATGGGATTGTAACAATTGGTGTAGCAACACAGACGTCTGATTATGTGTGATCTGCAGAATCACCAATAATACAGACGCTATACCTGATTATGTGTGATCTGCAGAATCACCAATAATACAGACGCTATACCTGATTATGTGGTGATCTGCAGAATCACCAATAATACAGACGCTATACCTGATTATGTGGTGATCTGCAGTATCACCAATAATACAAGTATAGCTGGCAGAATATAAAGTATGTAGTGCTTGGTGCAACAGTAACAGAATAGTTTAGCTAGACCTCACCAGAGGAGCTGGTGGGCACTATTGGTACACAGTAACTGATTAGTTTGACAAAACCTCACCAGAGGAGCTGGTGGGTACTATTAGCAGAGCACCTCACCAGTGACAAGGGCTCACTGGTAAGTAGAAAGGTCAGACAGGCTAGGATCAGTAACAGGCGGGCAGGTACAGTACAGAATTGTCAGGCAAGAGAGTAGTAAGATATCAGGCAGGGTTCAGCAACAGAGTCAGATGGGCAGAAGTACAGAAACGATAAGAGCAGAGTCAGAGGGTAGCCAGAGTCATACACAGAATATCAAAATACAGTAATACACATGGCCGGATTTCTGGCAAGGCCACATAGGCCAAGGCCTAGGGCACCAGATAAACATGGGGCGGCCTGCAGACAGTGGGCATTATTTGCAGGGCATTATTTGCAAGTGTCCAAACAAATGAAAGGGGTCAGGATAACTGCACTATTAGTACCAGCTGGCATCTGCCTGTGCAGTGCTACAGGCAGCTGCAGTCCGTTAATTAAATGTTTGTGAACAGTGTGTGACTAGCAAAAAGCCAGACCTTGTCCAATGACATAGCAGCAGCTGCAGGCAGTTACAGAAGGCCGGGTCTCATGCACTTGGTGTGGGGGATGAAAGGACCAGGGGCAGCACCAGCAAATAGTACAGAATACAGAAGGCAGCCTCTCACAGTACCCTTTTCTTAATTATTGATTGGCCAGCGCTGTTACCCTGGAGACAGCAGTGGGTACAGGACTCACTTTTACGTGTTGCTGACCCCACCAAATGTCCAATTGTGAGCCACTTTTGACAATGTGTGTGTGGTGGACGGCTCCCACCACGCCCATCACCTGTATATCGCTTGATTGACCATTTCCCCCATGTGACGTGATTGATTCACTTCACGTTGCCATGGAGACCTCAGCACTAGCCACAATAGTGGACCCCAGCGGCCCAAAAATTTTTGGGGGTGTGTGTGTGGAGAGAGGTGGTAGGATACGGTTTCGGTTGGGGCGGCTGGTAATAGTCGGCCTTAGGCGGTAAGAAGTACAAATCCGGCCCTGGTAATACAATAATCCTAGTCTTGTGCGAAATCCCTGGTTTCCTCCCAGATCAAAGCACACCGGATACTATCTAAGGTCTGAGCGCTAACACGTGAGTATTCGCAACAGCAGACAAGTTGCAAGTGAACAGTGAAGGCTTATGAAGCAGAGGAGACCCCACAGCCGCACCCACAACAATCAGCCAATCCGGAGCGCCGTGAGTCTCCTCTGAGGTCAGTTGACCGGCTGGTCAGCTGACGCGCCTCCTCCCTAAAGGTCCTGTCTCCGCGCGCGCGCGATACGGCAACCCTGTGTGCAAAAGACAAACCCGCCCTCGGAGAGGAATCCACATGCACAGCAGGCTTCAAAAGGGACACATGGAACGATTTGACACCTCTTATAGAGGGCGGAAGTGAAATGACATAGGTAACATCAATCGTTGATCCTTTTGGACACTGGGTATGGCTTATGAATCTGGAACCCAGTTTTGCAGAGGGCTGCTTCAAAGCTAAATGTCGAGTAGACACCCACACCATATCACCTGGTGAAAAGACCCACTCTACAGATCGTCTCTTATCTGCCTGCTTTTTCTGGGTGGCAAAGGCCTTCTTAAGATTTCTCCTGACCATACCCAAGATCTCCTTTAAAGTTTCCTGCCACTCCTCCAGAGCCAGGAAAGGAGATGACACCACAGGCAGTGGGGAAAACTTAGGTGATCTCCTCGTTACAACCTGAAATGGGGAGAACCCCGAGAAAGCACACTTCAAATTATTATGGGCAAATTCTGCAAAGGGTAAGAACTTGACCCAATCCATCTGGACATCCGCCACATAGCACCTAAGGAACTGTTCTAAGGACTGGTTAAACCTTTCGGTCGGCCCATTAGTCTGTGGGTGGTAGCCGGAGGAAAATGATAGATTAATACCCAAATGATGACAAAAGGCCCTCCAGAACTTGGAAACAAACTGGACTCCCCTATCTGACACCACACTCTCTTGGATACCATGCAATCTGAAAATGTGATGAATGAAGAGCTCTGCCAGTTCCTGTGCAGAGGGGAGTCCGTCCAAGGGAACGAAATGGGCCATCTTACTGAACCTATCGACTACCACCCATATGACTGTTTTCCCATCAGATCTGGGCAATTCACCCACAAAGTCCATGGACAGGTGAGTCCATGGCTGCTCAGGCACCGGTAATGACTGTAGTGTACCCACAGGAGCCCGTCTAGACAACTTCACCCTGGCACAAACAGAACAGGTTCCAACAAAGTCCTCATGGCCCATACTCACGGGCAGCATTTGTGGCCTGTCGCCAGCACACGTGAGCGTGTGGGCGACAGGCCGGCGACAGCTCATCGCCAGGTCCCTCCGCGTACACACGCGGAAGAGGGACCAGCGGCGTGACGGAAGCTGTCGCCGACGTTCCTCCTCCCCCCGCCGGAAGCTCTGCGTACCTCAATGGAGGTTGCTGTCGCTAGTCCACGTACTCACGCGGACTAGCGACAGCTGCGGCGGAGTTGCGGTGGCGACTGTCGCCAGGCGATTGAACATTTCAATCGCCTGGCGACTTCAGCGACGGGCGACAGTTCGGGGTGCGCGCCCGTTCCGGGCGACAGTTCGGTGTACGCGCGGCCCATACTCACGGGCGACCTGTCGCCGCAACACGCGCGCCCCGCGTGTTGCGGCGACAATTGTCCCTCGTGAGTATGGGCCATTACAGTCAGAGACAATAGAGGGCCAACAGACACATCTGTCCAGCAACTCCTGCGTGCGGGCAATACCTGGGTGACCTGCATTCTTATGGGCGTGAAAAAACATGTAGAATTTGAAATCTGAACTGAAGTGGTACAAACAGAACCCCATCTGGTTTCCCTTCGGGAACCTCCTGCTGAAAAGGGTTCAAGACAGATGCCCAATTTTCCCAGGTCTTAATGTCAGGGGCGTCAGAGGACTCTGGTGACACTCCCTCCACTTGAATCTCGGTAGCGCCTATAATGACTTTCTCCAAACAATGATGACGACAGTAGGAGGACCAACTCAACAGTTGTCTGGAACTCCAGTCGATCTGAGGGGAGTGTTTCTTTAGCCATGGCATACCAAGAATTACAGTGGAGGTGGACATTTTAAGAACCAGGAACTGTATTTGTTCTTTATGCAACACTCCTAGCTGACATGTTAACACAGGAGTCTGAGTAAGTGGTTGTTTCCCCTGCAATGGTGAATCATCCATTGCGGTAACCACCACCTGGCGTCCCACAGAAAGGAGAGGAAACCAAATTTAACGGCAAAATCATAGGCCATCACATTAACTGCAGAACCCGAGTCTATAAAGGCCTGGGTGGAATGAATCTGACCCTCCCAGGCAATAGAGCACGGGAGAAGTAAACAATTGTTTTTTAGAGGTAAGACTGGATCGCCTAGGGTAGTACCTCCAGCTACACCTAGGTGATAGAGTTTTCCGCCTTTCTGGGACAATTTCACACTATATGTCCTTTCTCTGCACAATACAGACAGATTTTCTCAGCACGTCTCCTGTTCTTTTCAACCTCCGAGAGTTTGGTCTGTCCAATCTGCATTGGCTCATCCAGAGGCGAAGGGGAAGGAACAGGAGTTGAAAAAATACCAGGAGCGATTCTCCCTGGGACTTTACCCCGAGTTTGCTTTTGGTAGCAAACTCGCCGATCAATCTTGATTGCCAAGGATATAGCCTCATCCAAGGACTTAGGCTCAGGGTGACCTAACATCAAATCGGCTACAGCATCAGACAATCCCGTCAGGAAACAATCCAGCAGCACATACTGCCCCCATCTGGCTGATACTGCCCACCTTCTAAATTCAGCTGCGTAAGTCTCGACAGGGCTATGCCCTTGTCTGAGAGTCTTAAGTTTCCTCTCAGATGTTGTAGCCAAATCGGGATCGTCATATATAACTGCCATCGCTTTAAAGAAATCCTGCACAGAGGCCAAAGCCTCACTACCCTCGGGGAGATTGTAGGCCCAGGACTGGGAATCCCCAGTTAATAAGGTCTTTAAAAAAGTGACCTTCTGACTCTCTGTACCTGAAGATACTGGCCGTAACTCAAAATATGATAAGCACCGGTGCTTGAAGTTTCGAAAATCAAAGCGATGCCCCGAGAATCTTTAAGGAGGGGGCATCCTGGGCTCCATAACTAGAGGGGAGGACACTTGTGCATTAGGACCTTTAAGATGGTTAGCTGTCTCAGCCAATTGGTCAATCTGGGTTTGCTGTATGTTAACCGTCTTGATGAGATCGTTAAAGGTCGTGGTCAAAAGTTCAACCCGATTGCACAGTGTCTCCATAATTTTTTGGTTTGCTGTTCTGTAACGATTGGTGTAGCAACACAGATGTCTGATTATGTGTGATCTGCAGTATCACCAATAATACAAGTATAGCTGGCAGAATACAAAGTATGTAGTGCTTGGTGCAACAGTAACAGAATAGTTTAGCTAGACCTCACCAGAGGAGCTGGTGGGCACTATTGGTACACAGTAACTGAATTGGTGATCTGCAGTATCACCAATAATACAAGTATACCTGGCAGAATACAAAGTATGTAGTGATTGGTGCAACAGTAACAGAATAGTTTAGCTAGACCTCACCAGAGGAGCTGGTGGGCACTATTGGTACACAGTAACTGATTAGTTTGACAAAACCTCACCAGAGGAGCTGGTGGGTACTATTAGAACACAGTAACTGATTAGTTTGGCTTAACCTCACCAGAGGAGCTAGTGGGTACTATTAGAACACAGTAACTGAATAGTTTGCCAAAACCTCACCAGAGGAGCTGGTGGGTACTATTAGCAGAGCACCTCACCAGTGACAAGGGCTCACTGGTGAGTAGAAAGGTCAGACAGGCTAGGATCAGTAACAGGCAGGCAGGTACAGTACAGAATCGACAGGCAAGAGAGTAGTAAGATATCAGGCAGGGTTCAGCAACAGAGTCAGATGGGCAGAAGTACAGAAACGATTAGCAAGAGCAGAGTCAGAGGGTAGCCAGAGTCATACACAGAATATCAAAATACAGTAATACAATAATCCTAGTCTTGTGTGAAATCCCTGGTTTTCTCCCAGATCAAAGCACACCGGATACTATCTAAGGTCTGAGCGCTAACCCGTGAGTATTCGCAACAGCAGACAAGTTGCGAGTGAACAGTGAAGGCTTATGAAGCAGAGGAGACCCCACGGCCGCGCCCACAACAATCAGCCAATCCGGAGCGCCGTGAGTCTCCTCTGACGTCAGCCGACCGGCCGGTCAGCTGACGCGCCTCCTAAAGGTCCTGTCTCCGCGCGCCAGCGCGATACGGCAACCCTATGTGCAAAAAACAAACCCGTCCTCGGCGTACTAGACGCCAGAGGCACGGGCGAAGTCCCTGAACAGGAAGGCAAGGCGGCTGCGGAGACACCATGCGTGCCCGCAGCCGCCATTACTGTGGATGTTACAGGGATATATATAACTTTCACCCGCTGCTGGCCTGTATATTGGGGTACCCACTAACCCCAGTGTAAACTGCAATATATTACATGTTGTAACAGCGTGCGTACATATAACTAAGTATACCACAGACTTCATTGCAGAGGTCCACTTGATGAATAAGATAAGACTTTGGACATAGGAGCACAGGGACCTTGCTTCTTATGCTATTTGATGTGAAGAGGAAACCCTAATCTCAATCTTACAGACCCAGACATATGGAAATTGATGGACTTTTAATTTGAGTATCTATATACACATTTACACTTTTTCCTGGATTAATAAGTCACAGTTAGCATCTTTTGCACCTTAAGGCTATGTTCATACTACAAATCGCTAAACGCAAAAGCAAACGCTGAAACGTTTTCTGGCGTTTTTCTCAATAGTATTTTGAGCGTATTTTCACTGTATGGGATAGCGTTTTTCAGCGGTTTCCAGCGTTTTACAGGAGATGGCCGCTAGCCAGGAGTTGGCTGCTAGCCAGGAAACAGAGGTGTTTTATGGGTAATCTGCTCTGTCTTGTGGATAATCTGCTATATTTACTGAGTAAAAGCGCTGGAAAAACGCTGATTATTGTGAACAGCCCACCGCTTTTGAGCGATTTTGAAGCGCTCCTATCTTTAACATTGAAGCACTAATCGCTCAAAATCGCTCAGAAATGGTGCAGGTTACGAGTTTGCATTTCAGCTAATCGCTGAAAAACACAAAACACTTAAGTGAGAACAGCCACATATACTTTTTTTTCATCATAAAAGATTTTATTGAGCAGATGTTAATTACAAAAATTCAAATAAACTTGCAGTTGAAAAGCTATGAATCTTATATATGACTACAAAATATGTAAGATAAGCCACATATACTTAACATTGACCAAGCGCTTTTCAAAACACTAGCGATTTCCAGCGATGCTGAAATCAACTGAAAAGCGCTCTAGTGTGAATGGGGCCTTTTATACAGTTTTTCCCTTTTTTCATTTTTCTGGAGATACACACTGGATGGTCTATGGATGATTGTCGGTGAGTGAATGGATTGCTTCAGTTATAAACTGTACCTTTTCACTGCAGTCACAGGATAGACATTTAACTTTAATCCTAATTTTATTCTGAGTATTTATAATTCTAGACTGTTCCATTATGTTTTAATATATTAATTAAAAGCATTTTATTACCAATACCTAGTATTCCCAGCTACCTGTTACAACATATAATATATTTTTTGTTTAGTGCCATCATCTTCCAGGGTGCTGTACACTGTACAATACAATTGTGGGTGTTATTGCTGACTTGATTTAAAAAGTCTTCTTCTCTGGTTGTGTGCTTATTAACTGTACTTAAATGCTATACGAGTTATTAACATATGAGTATGCAAATCAGGTGTTCTGACTTCACCTGTCCTGACCTGTGTTGATATTAGCTGCATAATTGTTACACTGCTGAAGCCAAAGATCAATGTATTATACATCCAGGCCAGGAGCTTTACTGAATATATTTGTAATTTTACTTTAGAAATTATTTAGTCAATGTTTGTCCATTGTCAAATATTTTTACATTTTAAATGAAGAGCTTGTTTCCACTACATTTGGATCTGCAGTAATTCCCCGCATGCGAGTTGGGCGGAGAGACGCTACCTATCCCTGTGAATGGCTTGCCGTCCAGATCGCACTGCAGCAGCACGCACCCAAATCTCTATTGCCATGCATATCATGGCTTAGCATGCAGGGCCTGCATGGCCCTGGCTGCGTGCGTCCTCCATCACGCTCCTGACGCTGGGAGCATCCTGTGCAGGCACAGTATGCACAGGATGTCCTGGCGTTGGGAGCGTGATCGATGACACGCATGGCCAGGGCTGTGCAGGCGCAGGTGCCATTAAAGTGGACCCAAATTAAAAATACAAGATTTCAGAAATAAAATCTATTTTCTGAATTATAATAATAAATAGCAGCCTTTTTTCAGCTGCATGATGACAAATATAAAATATTTTACAATTATTGGAGGAACCCCTCCCTTCCTTTCAAATTGCCGGGATTTTTCCGGCAAACTGGTGTAGTAGATGGTGTCCAGCAATGGAGGAATTGCTAATGGCTGCCCCCAGTATAACCCTAGCTATGAAAAGAGAAGGGTGAAAAACATGCACTGAAATGATTTGAAGGAGTGTTTATTTATCTTTGTATGTGTCAGAGTGGTGCAACTAAATATTTTTTATTAAAAAAATGTTTGGTTTGGGGCTGCTTTAACTGGCCAGTCAGGGGAAATGAAACTTAGCCGTGGGGGACCTGAGGATCTATGAGTGACGGCGCAGGCACAGGGCGTCTGCAGGGGGCTGGTAGGAGCCCCAGGTAAGGCTTTGTCCACATTAGAGGCTAATGTGGCGATTGCGTTCGCAGTTTTAAGAATAAATACATTGTATTCATTCTTTTCCAGATCAAAGAGTTCACTTTCTGACTTGCGTCAGGGAGTGAATTACCAAAACGCTCCGGAAAAACGCGTCGGAAACCGCTAACCCCCCCCAAAAAACTGCCCACCCAAGCGCCGGGAATCAGAAAGAAAAAAACGCCTCAAAATAAGGCCACCGCTGACGGACACGCGAGCCGAACGCAATGTGAACAGGGCCTAAGAGAAACTTTTGTTTTTTTTCTCTTTCTGTTTAGGTTCACTAAAAGACCTGAGACGCTAAAAAAAATGAATTATACATACCTGGGGCTTCCTCCAGCCCCCTTCAGGCTGTTTGCTCCCTCGCTTTCCTCCCAGGCCGCATGGATCCTCCGCTGGGCAGCTTGGTCATTCTGCAGTATGGTGAATCGATAGGTATGTTGTATTACAGGTCAGAGTTGTCAATCTTCGATACTCCGCTACAAGTGTATGCTATCTTGTCAATGCATGCTGCTTCATTGGCACACTAGTGCGGGCGCCTCCAAGATGAGCATTCTCTCTCTCTCCGCTGCTTCCGCCTAGTGCTGGGTGTCACGTAATGACGCGATCAATAAAGCTGGCACTAGGAGGATGTAAGGAGTGAGGAGAATGCACATCATGGAGGCACTGGGAGCAGGTGACATACCTGCTGCTGCTTTCACTGCGGAAAGTACTCTGCAAGCCGAAAGAACATTGCTGAGGGTGCACAAAGCAGGGTGTCCCCAAGTGCGTGATGTCATCAGATGATCATAAGTCAAGGCTTCCCTGTATTGCTGTATATTGGTATGTAACCCCGCCCTCCCACTGAGGCTAGCCTTGGCTGTTTATTATGCAGAATTACCCCCTCCCAGAGCATTCTGGTAGACCAGCTACAGTATATTTTTCTACTGGCTTTGGAACTTTCATTAACCTCCTTGGCGGTAACCCCGTGCTGGACAAGGGGTAAGCCGCGCAGGAGGATTTCTCAGGCCCCGCTGGGCCGATTTGCATAATTTTTTTTTATACAAGCAGCTAGCACTTTGCTAGCTGCGTGTTACTTATGATCGCCGCCGCTCCACGCCGTTTCGCCGCTACCCGCTGCGTCAGAGGGTGCCCCCCCCGAGACCCATGCGCTGCCTGGCCAATCAGTGCCAGGCAACGCTGAGGGGTAGATCGAGACTCCCTCTGACGTCACGACGTCGATGACATCATCGCACCCATCGCCATGGCGACGGGGGAAGCCCTCATGGAAATCCCGTTCAGAACGGGATTTCCGGATGGGCATATGCGCCGGCGGCGATCAGACCGTACGGGGGGACGCCGCAGGGAAGGGGGAAGCATGTAGCTAGCGCTAGGCTATCTACATGCTACAAAAAAAGGGTAAAAAAACCATACCGCCAGGGAGGTTAAGGCCTTGTTCACATTACAAATCGCTGGTCTTGCTGGATATTTTTCCAAAATGCATCTAAAGCGCACAACGCACATAATGAAAGTCAATGGTGACGCAGAGGTATTGCGGTTTAGTGCGTTTTTTATGTGTTTAACAAACCAAGTTTAATGATGTATTTCCGCTTCCTGATGTCTTTCTAGTGATTTGCATAAAACGCATTAAAAAAAATGCAAAACGCATATGCGAGTTATATATGCTAACCTCAAACGCATTAAAACGCACACAGAATTTAAAAAAACGCATGTGTGGAACAAACATGCAAACGGCAAAGAAAACTCACTAAAACACAGAAACGCTTATGCAGCAAAACACTACCTTTCCTGCACTACCTAGTGTGTTCCTACCCTCAGTAACGAACATTCCATACAGATCACCTGGCAGAACTAAAGATTTCTCCACCAGTGATACATTTCAAAATGTAAATCAGGGAGAGGAAAGATTTCACAATGAGCAAACACCGACTAAATCACAATTATTTTTAAAAAAAAAAGCAATTTTATTTTTCGTTATTTTGACTACAGTTCCTCTTTAAACAAGATAACCTCTTGCAGACAAGCCGCCACATTAAAACATCCAGGAAGTTTTAATGCGTTGCTCACTCCCGCCACCACTGTGCACGTGCACGCCCTTAACCCCCCTCCTCGCCCCCAGCATGGATCATTATCGTCGGGACACCATGATCTGCGATTGGGGAAGGAGAATCTGATCCAATCAGGGGCCATGTCCATTCATAAAACAGGAAGTAGTAAAAGCACATAAAAAGGAAAAAATAAAAAAGTGAACACTTTCTGTAAAACAGGAGTGTTTGCAGCGCCATCTAGTGGCCAAAAAGTAAAATTACACACATATTTATAATTACAAATAAAATGAATCCTTTCCACTTCCAAAGCAACACACACACGCACGCACGCACGCTCGCACACACACACACACACGTAAAAAAAAAGAAAAAAAGGCTTTGTTCACATTATAAATTGCTGCCGCTATCGCAAGCGCTGAGCGATTTATTGAGCTTTTTTTTTAAAGTGCTTTTCCCTGCACATTTATTCATGCGAGAGCTTGGGAACTCGCTATACAAAGCGCTTTTTCAAGCACTTTGTGATTTCCCTATACCTTCCATTGAGCCAAAGCCTTCAGCAAATGGTACATGTAGCGCGTTTGCGATTTCCAGAAAATCGAAAACGCTTACATGTGAACACTGTAATAGGAAATCATTTCACAAACGATTTTAGGGTGAATTGCAAAATCGCCAGTACTTAAAAAATAATCAGCAAATGCTCATAGTGTAAAAGAGCCCTAATACTTGCCTAGGGAACTCAGCTTTTTTTTTAATATGCATTTTATGAGGGTATATTCCTGTTACTTTACTACATATGGGCTTGTCATTACAGATCGGACACAAAAACAAAATATCTGAAAAATTACACCTAGATTTCCAAATAATATATTGTCGCCATACATTGTGATAGGGACATAATTTAAACGGTGTAATAACTGGGATAAAGGGGAAAATAAAATATGTGGGTTTTAATTATGGTAGCATGTTTTATTTTAAAACTATAATGGCTGAAAACTGAAAAATAATGATTTTTTTCCATTTTCTTTGTAGTACTCCCATTCAAATGCATTTAGAATAAAATAATTCCTAGCAAAATATACTACGCAAAGAAACCCTGATTGGTGGTGAAAAAAAACAAGGTATAGACCATTTTGTTGTAATAATGTTATTGGCGAATAAAAGGGAGGAGCGCTGACAGGTGAAAATCGCTCTGATGCCTTGGGGTAGAAACCCCTTGGGGGTGAAGTGGTTAAAGTCAATGGGAACCGTTTTTTTCCCTTCCTATAGAGCCTTTCCTCTCTTCTCCCGGTGCCCGTTTCAGGGCTGGATCCCCTGTAGCAGTATTCAACCAGTTTGGTCAAATACTGCTGTCTCCGCCACTGGAGGGAGGCTTCGGAAGTCGGGCTCTCCATACTGTGCACGCGTGAGCACACTCGCACGTACGCAGTATGGAGCCGCCTGTCTTCGGGAGGACTCGGCTCCCGAAGACTTCCGGATTCAAACGGAGGAGCTGCCGCTGCAACAAGGGCTTCCGGGAGAGGAGAGGGAAGGCTCTATAGGACCCAGAGCCTTCCCTCTCCTTAAAGTGAACCAGAGACGAAGCCCTGATAAAATCCCTGACTGAGCATTCAGTCTGGCTTAGTCATTATAGCAGAGCCAGAAGGGGGCAGGCTTTGGCTTGAAAACACATCAGAGAAGACAGACTCAGCTATAATGATTCCCGAGAAAAGCCAGACTGAATGCTCAGTCGGGGATTTTATCAGGGCTGGTAACAAGCAGGCTGAGCAGTGAAGAATGAAACAGAGAGCAGGATTGGTGTTTTCTCTTATGCTGGGAATACACAGTTAGATTTATGTGCATGATAGAGCTGCTGGCTAGATCCTGGCACGGCCCCGCGGGCGCTCATCTTCCATTCATTTTCTTCCCATTGTCCGCCCGCGGGTATCGAGAGGGGAATCGAGCGCCTCGCTGATCGGACCTGTCGGAAATTATCAATTGAGCCATCAGAGGCTCGATTGATAAGAAACTATCTAACCGTGTATTCCCAGCATAATGTTCCCACTGATATATATGGTAAAACACATGAGGGTACGTCTCTGGTTTACTTTAAGTATCTGACTTTAAAAATAAAAAAAAAAGATGATTTCCATTTACTTTAACATATATACAGTAGTGGTAGATAGTTAATTGTATCTGAAAGATAAGCAGAAATGGAACCGTTACTGAGAACACATTATTATGGAATTATTAAGCAGCTGAGCTGGACTTACCTGGATTACTAGCAGTTCCCATGTGGCTCCTCAGATAAAGGTCATCATGGATTCAGTGTACCATCAGCCTGGCAAGCCGTGGCAGGTCCCTTGAAGTGTACTATAAGATTTTACTGTACTGGATTATGATTAATAAGATAGACTATGGAGAGATACTGTTATGCTCTGCATATGTTTTTTTCATACAGTATATGCATGATTTGCAGACTGTTGATGTCCTTCCCTCTTTCACTGATAACCATTTGATAAGTCTCTCTTTATACTTGGGATAATGCCTGGCTGTGAGAGAGCCTGGAGCACAAGAGCTGCTACTATAAATCAGAAGGAGGCCATGCTGTGATTTGACAATCTGCACCCTTAGGCCACATACACACATCAGACCATAGTCTTTTGAAAATGAAAGATCACAGACCAATCTTACCACCCTTCATGTAGTATGAGAGCCATACGCTACACAGTCTAGTCTATGGAGCTGACAGAAATCTTTGCAAGATGCTGTACACATTCAAAAGATCAGTATCTGCAAAAGATCTGTTCCTGCCAAAGATCCGTTCCTGCAAATTGCATTCATAGTCTATGAGATCTGCAGATCATCATACACACCTTGTTTAACTGACATTCATCTGCAGATCAGACAATCATCTGCAGATCTGAAAATCCATCCTGGTGGATCTGATCTGCAGATGAATGTCTGTTAAACAAGATGTATATGATGATCTGCAGATATCATAGACTATGAATGCATTTTGCTGGAACGGATCTTTGGCAGGAACAGATCTTTAGCAGATACTGATCTGTTGCATGTGTACAGCATCTTTGTGTGCAGCATCTTGCAAAGATTTCTGTCTGATGGGGAGTTCAGCTCCATAAAATAGACTGTGTAGAGTATGGCTCTCATACTACATGGAAGGGGGTAAAATTGGTCTGTGATCTTTCATTTTCCAAAGACTATGGTCTGATGTGTGTATGAGCCTTTAGTGGATGATGTGCTCTGCACTTTATCTGCACCTACTGTATGTCTTAACCCACCTAATTAGGGTGAGCGAGAACAGTTCAGTGCAGGCTTTCTCAACCAGGGGTCCTTGAGTACTCTGCAGGGGTTCCTTGGCATTTTTCCCCATTGTTGGGGGGGGGGGGGGGGCTAGGGGGGAGTATGATAGAGCAGTGTTCCCCAAATTTGACCTCAAGCCCCACCAACCGTGCATGTATATTTAACCACTTGAGGACCCACCCTTTACCCCCCCTTAAGGACCAGCGCTGTTTCAGCTGATCTGTGCTGGGTGGGCTCTGCAGCCCCCAGCACAGATCAGCGTGCAGGCAGAGCGACCAGATCGCCCCCCTTTTTTCCCCACTAGGGGGATGATGTGCTGGGGGGGTCTGATCGCTCCTGCCTGCCGGGTGTTGCGGGGGGGGCACCTCAAAGCCCCCCTTCGCGGCGAAATCCTCCCCCTCCCTCTCCTACCTGGCCCCCCCTGGAGATCCGGGCTGCACAGGACGCTATCCGTCCTGTGCAGCCAGTGACAGGCTGTCTTCTGTCACATGGCGGCGATCCCCGGCCGCTGATTGGCCGGGGATCGCCGATCTGCCTTACGGCGCTGCTGCGCAGCAGCGCCGTACAATGTAAACAAAGCGGATTATTTCCGCTTGTGTTTACATTTAGCCTGCGAGCCGCCATCGGCGGTCCGCAGGCTATTCACGGAGCCCCCCGCCGTGAATTTACAGGAAGCAGCCGCTCGCGCGAGCGGCTGCTTCCTGATTAATCAGCCTGCAGCTGGCGACGCAATACTGCGTCGCTGGTCCTGCAGCTGCCACTTTGCCGACGCACGGTATAAGCGTGCGGTCGGCAAGTGGTTAAAGAAGGAGCTGACCGCATCTGTAATACATTTTGTGTGTGTGGGGGGGGGGGGGGGGGGCTGCGGTAAAAAAGCCTCAGGGGGCCACATTCGGCCCGCGGCCTTGTTCACATTATAGGCGTTTTTGTAAAATCGATTTTCAAAATCACCCTGAAAGCGCTTGTGCAATGATTGAGAGAGTTCATATCAGAGCGGTTCATTTGTAATCCGCTTTGAAAAGCGATGCTTGGGCCATTTTTGAGGCGATTTGCCTCAATGGAAGGTATATGAAAAACGCAAAACGGTCACAAAATCGCTTTGTCAAACGATTGCGTGAGCGTTAAAAAAAAATACATTGTATTATTTTTTTCCGGATTAAAAGACGGAAGCGCTCTGCAAAAACGCCCACAAAAATGAGCGAACGCCCAGAAAATCACCAGAACAAGGCCTAATAGAGGGAGCTGTGGGAAGAAGCACTAAATTGGGGGTCAGAATAATAATGAGTACTTTAATAAAAAGCACTAGAATAAGAAGACATTATAATGAAGGGCACTGTAATGGGGTTAGTAACAAACAGCCACATCAAATTTTGAAGACCATGTTTCCTGCAAAATAAATTAGATCAAAAGTATTTGCAGGGTTCCTCCAGGGTAAAAAGGTTGAGAAAGGCTGGTTTAGTGAGAAGCGAAATAGTACCCATTTGTGTTCACAGGCACAGAGTTAATCAGAATCAGAATCTTTATTTCGCCAAGTGCGACCGAGGTCGTACCCGGAATTGGTTGTGGTTCACATGGCAGTGGCAACAATAGCAAGGACAGAGATTGGCATTAGACAATAGCCATAGTACAAGCAAGACAGGCATAGACAATAACATATAATACACAAGCAAGATAAGCAAGACATGCAGTAACACACACTTTTTAGTCAGTTGATGTAGTGCAATATGTGTTTTGCTCTTTTATGGAAACCCTCCGGGTTTGGATATTGTGCCACTCAGGGATAAGTAGCTTTGTACCACACCTTGAGTAGAGTTCTGCCAAGGAGTGCAGGCTAATATGACCTGAAATGCGGCTAGTGTACCGCCGAGAGGCCAGAAATTCAGCAGGAGGGCTGCTTGGGGAAAAAAAGTGTCCCTACGCCTGTTAGTCCTCGGGCGGATGGTCCTGTAGCGTCGGCCCGATGGAAGGAGCTCAAAGAAGCGGCAGCCTGGGTGGGACGGGTCCTGGGAGATTCTGTTAGCCTTTGTTTTCATTCTGGTGGTGTAGAGGAGATCTAGAGGTGGCAGAGGAGAGCCGATGGTCTTTTCCGCTGAGCTGATAACTCTTTGGAGCTTATACTTATCACATGGCGGTTGCTCTTGCGTACCATACCAATATGGACGGGTCCTGGGAGATTCTGTTAGCCTTTGTTTTCATTCTGGTGGTGTAGAGGAGATCTAGAGGTGGCAGAGGAGAGCCGATGGTCTTTTCCGCTGAGCTGATAACTCTTTGGAGCTTATACTTATCACATGGCGGTTGCTCTTGCGTACCTTCAATAGTGGCAGTGTAGAAGCTGGACAGCAGCTCCCGAGGCATACCAAATTTTTTCAGTTGGCGCAGTAAGAATAGTCTCTGCTGAGCCTTCTTCTGGATTTTGGTGGTATTCTGTGCCCACCTTAGGTCGCTCGTTAGGGTAGTTCCCAGGAACCTAACGCTGGAAACCCTGGACACTTCAATCTCATTGATAGAGATTGGTTGTTGTGTGGGGGAGTGTCTCCTAAAGTCCAAGATCAGTTCCACTGTTTTGGCTGCATTAAGGACGAGCTTGTTGACCTCGCACCATCTGCAGATTCTCTCTATCTCGATGCGATAATCCTGTTCACCCGCCTCTCCGATGAGCCCGATGATAGTGGTATCGTCCACAAATTTAATGGCCTTTACGGAGTCAGCGGAGGAGGTACAGTTGTTGGTGTACAATGAGAACAGGAGAGGGGACAGAACACACCCCTGTGGAGCCCCTGTGTTGGTAGTGCTCACACTGGAGAAGCAGTTACCAAGCTTCACCTGTTGCGTCCTATTTGAAAGGAAGTATTTTACCCACGCGCAGAGTGTGGAGTCAACTCCAAGATGTGCCAGGTTGTCGATCAGTATGTTTGGGCAGATTGTATTGAAAGCGGAGCTGACGTCCAACAACAGAATCCTAACGTAGGAGTTTGGTCTTTTGAGGTATTCCGTGATGTACGCCAGACTGATGTTGATGGCGTCATCCACGGACCTATTAGCCCTGTATGCAAACTGATGTGGATCAAGGAGGGGGCTGGCAAGGCGTTTCAGGTGGGCAAGAACCAGACGTTCAAGGATCTTCATGACTATGGGGGTGAGGGCCACTGGTCTGAAGTTGTTGTATTCTGTGTTGCCTGGCTTTTTTGGGACCGGAATGATTGTGGACCTCTTAAGACAGGAGGGGACACTGCCTTCCGCCAGGGACCTGTTAAAGAGGGAGGTGAGCGTGGGGTCCAGCTGGTCTGCGCAAGTTCTCAGGCAAGTTGGTTATATGCCGTCCGGGCCGGCAGCTTTCCTGGCATTGAGTCTGCGGAGGCGATGGAGAACATCTTCTTCCTGGACTGCTACTGGCACTGGGTCGACCTGGATCTTCGGGGAGAGCGTTGTCGAGGGTGCAGGGTTAGCCAGCTGCTTGGGACTGTTTTCAAACCGACCCTAAAACTTATTGACGTATTATCACCTTTTCCTTTCAGTATGGGAAGATGAGACCATCTGGTCCCCGATTAACCCCTTCCGCAGTAAACTTAAATTGTGGCGCCGATACGTGGATGACGTCCTTGTGGTCTGGGATGGCGTCAGAGACGAATTTGCTCAATTTATGGAGTGGATTAATTCCAACCAAATTAACATGAGCTTTACGTCACACTTTGGAGACAGGGAAGTGGAGTACCTGGACCTCAAAGTGGTGATTGAGAATCACAGGATTTTGACTAAAGGTTATAGGAAAGAGACTGCTACTAACAGTTTGCTCCATGCCTCGAGTTATCATCCCAGTCATGTCAAGGACGCCATCCCGTATGGGCAGTTTTTACGCCTTAAGAGGAATAATCAGAGCAATGTGGATTTTGAGACACAGGCAGCAGACCTATGTGAACGTCTTGTGAATAGGGGGTATGACACCCAATCTATTCACAGAGCCTTAGATCGTGCCCGGGGGGTCCCCAGGGAACAGCTACTTTTGAGGAAAAAGTGTTAATCGGTGTAACTTTGTTTTTGATTATTCACCCCTTTCTGAAAGAATCAGGCAAGCCATTCGTAATCAGTGGCGGATTCTTAAATTAGATAGGACCCTTAATGATATAACCACCGCTCCACCAAGGGTTAGCTTTAGACGGGGGAAAACCATTAGGAAAGTGTTGGTAAATAGTGATGTTAGGATCAAAGAGGAAGGCCAGCAGAATTAGCTATCCAAATATAAATGGGAAGGTAGTTATGGGTGTGTTCATTGTAGTGCCTGTCGATCGATGAGAAAGGGGAAGGTGGTCCAGATTGGCCCAATCACCTGGAGAATCAGAGAATTCATCAATTGTCGTACTAAATATGTCGTGTACTGTGTATGGTGCCCGTGCGGCCGGTACTATATTGGTAAGACCGTTCAGCCACTAAAGGAACGTTTTCTCCAACATAAGAGATCTATCGGGAACGGTGTAGGTGCTACCCGTCTGATAGAGCATGTGAATGAGGCTCATTCTGGTGATGCGGAGTGTCTTTCCTTTGCTGGTCTGGAGGTCGTGTAGGGCGACCTGAGGGGAGGTTGGAGGGATGATAAGCTCTCTAAAAGGGAAGCTTGGATGATATCTCGTACTGAGGCTCTGGGGAATCTGGGTTTTAATGAGAGGGATGAGGTTAATACTTTTTTTAAATAAGGAATCTAGAATTTACTGCACTGTCACCTATACATCTTACTTAGAGTGCACCCCCTCCCCCACCCCTCTGTGAGAGAGAGGTTAGGTGGTGGGTGGCGTTACCTGTATATAGGTGGGGAAGGAATAATGGGTGCCAGGCCCCACGTGTCCTGAAGAGGCGTTTGATGCACGTGAAACAGCTGTAGACTGAGGGGCGCTTTTTGTACCTGTAACATGTGGCATGAATAAAGAGAAGATTTGTTGGAGTGCCGGAGTCCGTTTGAATTCTTGTGGGAAGATTGTAAAACTTATTTAGTTCCTGGGCTAGTGAGGTGCTGGGGGTCGCATGCTGGGGAGGGGTGGTTTGAAGTTCGTAGCTGCTCTGAGGCCTTTTCACACCTCGCGTGGGTTGTTTGACTGGAGGTAGTGACCCAGCTTGTCAGAGTAGGCCCTCTTTGCAGCACGCAGTTCACGATTTAGGGCATTAAGTTACCTGTATCAACGCCATTTGTTACTGTGCTTCATATTCCAGACACTTCCACCTTAACTGCTTTAAAGTGGACCTGAACTCTTGCACAGGACAGAAGGAAAACAGAGAGAAATGCACCCTGTATGTATTTAGAGAGTTTAGCCTGTCTAATTCCCCCTCACCTGTGACTAAGTACAAGTAGTACTTTGATTTCTCCCCTGTGTCAGCTGACTGCCTCAGCAGATAAGCTGATTTGAAAGTACAGGATGCTGCTTCCATGAAAGCATGAAGTAGGATCGCAGCAGATTTATTGTAGGATTTGTACCAGCTGTAACAAAAATATTTTTCTAGGTTATTATGCTGTTGCATATCTTTTAGAGCAGAGAGGAAGTTCTGAGTTCAGGTCCGCTTTATGTGGATACCACTCTTTCCTGGCAGCGCTAGCGTTTCCAAATCTGCACCAGGATGACATCTTCACCATATACTATAAACACAACACTTTGGCATACCACAGCTATAAATACTGTTCCTGTGGGAAGTAGGGAAAATGGCACAATACGTGATGGAGTGGCTTCCAACAGGCGAAAGAGGGGAACAAATTGTTGAATAAGCTAGGGGATATATTCTCTTTTCTTCTCTGGTCACCTCTTTTCACTCTCGCTTATAAAACTTCTCTCAATCCTCTCCCCTCGTCTGGAACACCCTCCCTCAACACATCCGCCACTCACCCTTTTTGGGTTCTATCTGAAAACTCACCTCTTCAGGCACGCATACACTCCTACCTACAGCAGAATACCCAAGCAGCTCAGGGGGACCCAAAACTACTAAGAAAGTATAGGGGACTAAAGCCCCATCTACACCATACAATTTTTTGTCCGATTCGATTCAATCAGACATGTCCCAACGGGATTCGATCGGACATATCGGATTGAATCGAATCAGACAAAAAATGGTATGGTGTAGATGAGGCTTAACAGAGATTGGAAAGCCCTCTTACTAAAAAGCCAACACTCAGTGTAGTTTACCTTCTTAAAGAGACTCTGTATTAAAAATAAATGCCCCTGGGGGGTACTCACCTCGGGAGGGGGAGGCCTCTGGATCCTATAGAGGCTTCCCCTGTCCTCCTCCGTCCCATGGTGGTCTCTGTCTGCCCCTCGGAAAGGCACAGCCGACAATTTGTCAGGCTGTTCAATATTTACCTTCCCTGTCTCCAGCGGGTGGCGCTGTTGTGGCTCTCCGCTCGGAAATAGCCATTCCCAGTCGGGTCCTCTCTACTGCGCAGGCGACTCGCGCCTGCGCAGTAGAGCGGACCCAACTGCGATCGGCTATTTCCGCCTATTTCGGAGCCGCTACTGTGCTGGAGCCGGGAAGGTAAATATTTACATCCCTGCCGTTCGGAGAGCTGTATCGCTGCTGCCGTGGGGACACAGGAGGATGGGGGAAACCTCGGTAGAATCCAGAGGGTTCCCCCTACCTAGGTGAGTACCCCTCAGGGGAGGTTTTTCTTAATACAGATTTTCTTTAAAACAGAAGGTATTTGTGATAATTTAGCTTTCAGTGAGCGACTGTGGTCACCCACAATGCATCACTGCTGAATATGCAAATTATCTCTTTAAGCCCCTTGAAGCCAGGCTTACATCCAGAACCACTGGTGTATAGCAAGCCTATAGCTTATAAAATGTACAGAGCCACATCAACCCAACATGTAGCTTGTTTCAGAGTGCTGATTCTCCTTCCTGCATGGCTGCCATATTTACTGTATTTCCTTTCAAGCAAAACCAGCTGCCTGGCTGTCTAGCTGATCCTTTGCCTCTAATACTTTTAGGCACACACCCTGAACAAGCATGCAGCAGATCAGGTGTTTGTCATTATTTATTGTTAGATCTGACAAAATTATTAACCCCATGCTTGTTTCTGGTGTTATTTAGACACTACTGCAGCCATACAGACCAGCAGGGCTGCCAGGAAACTTGTATTAAAAGAAAATAAATATCAGCCTCCATATTCTTCTCACTCCAGTTGTCCTTTAACCACTTCAGGTCCAGGGGTTTACCACCCCTTAAGGACCAGCGTGTTTTTTTATGATCTGTGCTGCGTGGGCTCTGCAGCCCCCAGCACAGATCAGGGTGCACGCAGAGCGATCAGATCGCCCCCCTTTTTCCCCCCTATGGGGATGATGTGCAGGGGGGGTCTGATCGCTCCTGCCTGCCTCCCCCCTCCCTCTCACCCCTGGTGATCGGGGCTGCACAGGACGCTATCCGTCCTGTGCAGCCTGTGACAGGCTGTCCTCTGTCACATGGCGGCGATCCCTGGCCGCTGATCGCCGATCTGCCTTACGGCGCTGCTGTAGCAGCAGCACGGTTCAATGTAAACAAAGGAGACAAACGTCTCCTGCGTTTACATTTAGTCTGTGAGCCGCGATCAGCGGCTTGCAGGCTATTCACGGAGACCCGCTCCGTGATCTAACAGGAAACGGCCACTCGCGCGAGCGGCCTTTCCTGATCAATTAGGGAGGCACCTGGCGACGCAGATGTGCGTCGCTGGTCCTCCAGCTACCACTTTGCCGCCGCACGGTACGAGTGTGCGGCCGGCAAGTGGTTAAAGTGGACCTGAACTCTTGCATAGGACAGAAGGAAAACATAACAGAAATGCACCCTGTATGTATTTAGAGAGTTTAGCCTGTGTAATTCCCCCTCATTTGTGTCTAATCACTAGTCGTAATTTGACAACCCCCCCCCCCCCCCCCCCTTGTGTCACATGACTGCCTATGGCAGATAAGGCCATTTGAAAGCACAGGATGTAAACAATATGTCTGCTTCCATGAATCAGGAAGTAGAAACTGTGCAGATTTATTTTAGTATTTGTATCAGCTGTAACAAAGAAATGTTTTTTATTTAAAGGTTATTAAGTGGTTTATCTTTTAGAGCAGATGAGTTCTGGAGTTCAGGTCTGCTTTAAAGGGAAACTGACAGGAATCTCTGAAAGCCTGGAACCTTACTGCATCTTCCTACTAATACCAAGACAACACAAAGTAGCAAGGCAGTCCTGGAGGTGGTAATTATGGATTAATTACCATAACTACCTTTCATGATATAATCTTCTTGTATGCATTATCCTGATTTCATGATATCATTAAAGAGGAACTGTAACGACAAAACGGCCCCTGGGGGGTACTCACCTCGGGTGGGGGAAGCCTCAGGATCCTAATGAGGCTTCCCACGCCGTCCTGCGTCCCTCGGGGGTCTCGCTGTAGCCCTCCGTACAGCGGTGACGCAATATTTACCTTCCTGGCTCCTGCGCAGGCGCTCTGATGGCTGTCGGCGCCGAAGTAGGCGGAAATACCCGATCGCCGTCGGGTCTGCTCTACTGCGCAGGCGCAAGTTTCCGGCGCCTGCGCAGTAGAGCGGACCCGACGGAGATCGGGTATTTCCGTCTATTTCCGTGCCGAAAGTCGCCACAGCGCCCCCGCTGGAGCCAGCAAAGGTAAATATTGAACTGACAGTCGGCACAGTCGCCGGCTGTTCGGAGGGCTGCGGCGAGACCCCCGTGGGACAGAGGACGGCGTGGGAAGCCTCATTAGGATCCCGAGGCTTCCCCCACCCGAGGTGAGTACCCCCCAGGGGATGTTTTTCATGTTACAGAGTCTCTTTAAGGATGAGGCTGTGAGCCATGATACAGGTATGCCATATCCACATACAATCATCTAATCATTGCGCCTGTAACCAGGATATCGTGGTACAATCCTATACTTCTATAAAATATTGATATATCACAGCTGTACTATGTGAAGCCGCATCTACACGCGTAGATGCGGCCGTGATGTTCCTTATCGAGCTGATGCGGCTCGATTGATAAGATCCGACAGGACGGATCTCCCTACCGCGGATTCCCTGCTTGCTCCCCGCGAGGGGACAATGGCAGGGAATCGAGTGGGAGATAAGCGGTGCCGGCGGGGACAAGCGGGGAATCGAATCCGGCGCACGCACGGCGGGCGGGGACGCGTAAGAGGCGATCCGGCGGCTAATCGAGCCGCCGGATCCCAGCCTCATCTACCCGTGTAGATGATGCTTTAGGGGTAGAAATGATGCACACACAAACAGGAAAAAGCCTACACATCGTAAAGCCTTGTACATACATTAACCACCCTGGCGTTCTATTAAGATCGCCAGGGCGGCTGCGGGAGGGTTTTTTTTAAATTAAAAAAAAACTATTTCATGCAGCCAACTGAAAGTTGGCTGCATGAAAGCCCACTAGAGGGCGCTCCGGTGGCCAGAAGTAACACGGAAGGCCGCAATGAGCGGCCTTCCGTGTTTTGCTTATTTCGTCGCCATGGCGACGAGCGGAGTGACGTCATGGACGTCAGCCGACGTCCTGACGTCAGCCGCCTCCGATCCAGCCCTTAGCGCTGGCCGGAACTTTTTGTTCCGGCTACGCTGGGCTGAGGCGGCTGGGGGGACCCTCTTTCGCCGCTGCACGCGGCGGATCGCCGCACTGCGGCGGCGATCAGGCAGCACACGCGGCTGGCAAAGTGCCGGCTGCATGTGCTGCTTTTTATTTGATGAAAATCGGCCCAGCAGGGCCTGAGCGGCAGCCTCTGGCGGTGATGGACGAGCTGAGCTCATCCATACCGCCCGGCTGGTTAACCACTTAAGTATCAGCGGTCTGCCCCCCTAAGGACCAGAGACCGCTGATACAGAAATGGCAGAATCCCGACGGATGATGACGAATCGCTGCACATACCCGCCACAACTGCAGTACATCGAGAACCTGGGCCACCCACTCTGCTGTCTCTATGAGTACAGAGTTCCTGTGAGCAGTTCAGGAGCCGATTTCATTGGCTCCTGACCCTGTCTTTCAATTTAAGCCAATGGGAGTTGCTTACATTGAAAGACAGGGCCAGGAGCCAATGAAATCGGCTCCTGAACCTCTCACAGGGCTCTGCCGTCATAGAGACAGGCAGATGCAGTGAGCTGTGGAGAGAGACGGCGGGGATTAAGCGTCAAGATCAGCGGGAGCAACGGAAACGGCGGATGCGCGCAGCCGTGGCTAATTGAAATCTATGCCCTGCCAGCCAGGTGACCACCAAAACAGGGCAGCTTGGTCCTTAAAGAGGAATTGTTGCAAATATCGTGTCCAGAGTAAAATGAGCCATAATTTACTTTTCTCTAGTGATGGGCCAAACCTCCGATTTTAGGTTCGCGAACTTTCGCGGAAGTTTCGGTTCGCTAAAAAGTTCGCGAACCGCAATAGACTTCAATGGGGAGGCGAACTTTGAAAAATAGAAAAAATTATGCTGGCCACAAAAGTGATGGAAAAGATGTTTCAAGGGGTCTAACACCTGGACGGGGGCATGGCGGAGTGGGATACACGCCAAAAGTCCCGGGGAAAAATCTGGATGTGACGCAAAACAGCGTTTTAAGGGCAGAAATCACATTGAATGCTAAATTGCAGGCCTAACGTGCTTTAAAACATCTTGCATGTGTATACATCAATCAGGTAGTGTAATTAAAGTACTGCTTCACACTGACACACCAAACTAACTGTGTAACGCACCGCAAGTTACCAGCTGTTTGTGTAGTGACGGCCATGCTGGACTACTGCGCAACATAGCGAGATTGCTCTTCCTCACTCAGTGATGTCAGGTAATGTGTGACTGCCTTCTCAACTTTCCATGGCATTGTTAAAAAGCTTACGTTTATTTTTAAATTACATTTTCTACTTGCTGTGTACTTGTTCAGTACCGCTACAATGAGAATCCTATGGAGGCGGGCAAGTCTGGCATTGTGACCCCGGGTAATGGCCAGGGAATGAGGATTTGAATCCGGTGTGGAGCCTGAGCAACGGCTACCACTACACATCCAAGAAGGGCAGCGGGCAGGCATGGCCGTCCCGAGGTAGTGACCAAAAATAACAATACAGGAGGAGGACTTTCGAGGCCCTGCTGTGTATTTGAATGAATGTACTTTAAATCCTTTAACGAGAACCAGTTATGGCGAGCAAAGATGACACCACATTCCTTTCACGAGAATCATATGGAGGCGGGCAAGTCTGCCATTTGTGACCCCGGGTAATGGCCGGGGAATGAGGGTTTAAATCCAGTGTGGAGCCTGAGCAATGGCTACCACTACACATCCAAGGAGGGCAGCAGGCAGGCATGCACGCCCGCCCGCCCCGAGGTAGTGACCAAAAATAACAATACAGGAGGAGGACTTTCGAGGCCCTGCTGTGTATTTGAATGAATGTACTTTAAATCCTTTAACGAGAACCAGTTATGGCGGGCAAAGATGACACCACATTCCTTTCACGAGAATCATATGGAGGCGGGCAAGTCTGCCATTTGTGACCCCGGGTAATGACCGGGGAATGAGGGATGGAATCTGGTGTGGAGCCTGAGCAACGGCTACCACTACACAGGCAAGGAGGGCAGCAGGCAGGCATGCACACCCGCCCCGAGGTAGTGACCAAAAATAACAATACAGGACTCATGAGGACTTTTGAGGCCCTAATTGTAATGAATCAACTTTAAATCCTTTAACGGGAATCCGTTATGGAGGGCAAGTCTGCCATTGTCACAACGGGTAATGGGCGTGGAATGAAGGTTGGATTCCGGCCCGAAGTGGGAGCCTGCTGAGACCCATGCTGTAGCTGCCCTGACCGTGCTTTGCAGACCAGGCATCTGTGGTCAGATGGACCCTTGACCCAGCGGAAGACAAACCAAGTCGAAAGCATTTGCCAAGAATGTTTTATGGAGAGCAAGTTTGCCATTTTTTTCAATTGTTTGAAACTGTAGATGGTTGTATTTTTCAATTGTTTGAAACTGTAGATTGTTGTATTTTTTAATTGTTTGAAGCAGTAGATGGTTGTATTTTTCAATTGTTTGAAACTGTAGATGGTTGTATTTTTCAATTGTTTGAAACTGTAGATGGTTGTATTGCGTTCCGGAGTTGGAGCCTAAGAAACTGCTACCACCACCCGTCCAGGCAAGGAGGGAGGCAGGCAGGCATGCATGCCCGCCCCGAGGTAGTGACCAAAAATAACAATACAGAACTCAGGAGGACTTTTGAGGCCCTAATTGTAATGAATCAACTTTAAATCCATTAACGGGAATCCGTTATGGAGGGCAAGTCTGCCATCCATTCAAGTGCAAGTTCTGCACTGACTGCCAGGTATAATACAATGTGCAGTCACAGATGCAGTGAAAGGTATGCAGTGAGTGCAAACAGCCGTTTGTGTAGTGACGGCCGTGCTGGACTGGTGCGCACCATGACGAGAGTGCAGGTGATGGTGGCTTTTCAGCCCATATGGTTGCCCGACTGATGTAGCTGAATGACAGAACAGTGACTGTCCAGCTGATCAAATTTGGTCTGACCACAATGAAACAACGACCTTATTATCTTTGGTGTGCCACCCCCACCCGAGACACTCATATAGCCGGCGGTCATTGGTTCATTGTGAAGCCCCTTCACTGCGGCAAGGTAATGATCACGAAGGGGGATGGGCACGTGTACATGCCTTTTGTTTTTTTGTTGCAGCCGCCTGCAGTTCAGCCAGAAAATTTAGGCAGGCATGTGCACGCCCCAGAAAAATTAGTATAGCTAAATTCTGGAATCCGCCTAGAGTCCTGGACCCTGGTGGTGGTGGTGGCGGAGAAGGCAGTCAAGCGGCCTGCAGGCAGAGATGCTGTCTGTGGGGACTGACTTAGTCTTCGGTCGTGCAATAGCCCTCAGGGATCCATGCCTCATTCATTTTGATAAAGGTCAGGTACTGAACACTGTCATGACTTAGGCGACTTCTCTTCTCAGTGACAATGCCTCCAGCTGCACTGAAGGTCCTTTCTGACAGGACGCTTGCGGCAGGGCAAGAGAGAAGTTGTATGGCAAATTGGGACAGCTCTGGCCACAGGTCAAGCATGCGCAACCAGTAGAGCAAGGGTTCATCGTCGCTGCTCGTGGTCGCAGTGTGTACATCCACACTTAAAGAGACACTAAAGCGGAAAAAAAAAATATGATATAATGAATTGGTTGTGTACTATGAATAATTACTAGAAGATTAGCAGCAAAGAAAATATTCTCATACTTTTATTTTCAGGTATATAGTGTTTTTTCTAACATTGCATTATTCTATAATATGTGCAGATTACACAACACTCAGCATTCAAAATGATTATTTCAGAGCAGTCTGTGAAGTAATGACCTCTCCTCTAGCAGAGAAAAAGTAAACAGTTCACTTACAGTTGAGATAATAAAAGTCAGATAACATGACTAACTTAGAGCTTAATGGCTTGTTTGCATAGAGATAACAACTGGAGTTTCTCAACTCTTCCTGTACTGGAAACAATTAGACTGATGTATCTGATCTTAATGTTTTATTTCTTAGCTGTACTACACATACAAATCATAATATCATAATTTTTTTTCTCGCTTCAGTGTCTCTTTAAGGCCAGGTAGTCGGCTACCTGCCGGTCCAGGCGTTGGTGGAGGGTGGATCCCGAAGGGCTACTGCGACGCGTTGGACTAAACAATGTCCGCATGTCCGACATCGCCCCGAGATCGCTGGAGTGTTCTGTTCTTGCCTGCGTGGACTGGGGAGGAGGATTACTGCCAGTGGTACCTTTATTGCGTTGTACTGTCACATCACCCTTAAAGGGGAACTGAAGAGAGAGGTATATGGAGGCTGTCATGTTTATTTCCTTTTAATCAATACCAGTTGCCTGGCAGCCCTGCTGGTCTATTTCTCTGCAGTAGTATCTGGTTAAAACCAGAAACAAGCATGCAGCTAGTCTTGTCAGATCAGACTTATAAGTCTGAACCACTGAAACACCTGATCTGCTGCATGCTTATTCAGGGGCTATGGCTAATAGTATTAGAGGCAGAGGATCAGCAGGGCTGCCAGGCAACTGGTATTGTCTAAAAGGAAATAAACATGACACCTCTCTCTTCAGTTCCCCTTTAAATGCATTGTAAAGCATCATTGACATCTTGTTCTGCAAGTGCTGCATCCTTTCCGCCTTGTGTTGAGTTGGTAACAGGTTTACCACTTTGTGCCTGTACCGAGGGTCTAGTAGCATGGCCACCCAGTACAGGTCATTCGCCTTGAGTTTTTTGATACGGGGGTCCCTCAACAGGCTGGACAACATGAAAGAGGCCATCTGCACAAAGTCGGATCCAGACGTATTCTTCATCTCCTCTTGCTCCTCCACAGTGACGTCACGCAACTCCTCTTCCTCCCCCCAGCCATGAACAATACCACGGGAACGTGGAGCAGCAGAAGCCCCCTGTGATGGCTGCTGCGGTTGTTCTTCTGCTGCCGCCTCTTCCTCCTCCACAGAAACACCTTCCTCAATAGTCATCTGCGTCTGACTCCTCTCCTTCCCCACACGACTCCTCTTCTTCCTCCTCCTCCCCCCTCTGTGGTGCCGCAGGTGTCGAGGAAACATGTGGTTCGGATGAAAATCGCTCCCACGACTCCTCCTGCCGTAGCTGTTCCTGTTCCTCCACAGCTTCAGCCACCACTCTACACACCGCACGCTCCAGGAAGTAAGCGTAGGGGATCAAGTCGCTGATGGTGCCTTCAGCGCGACTCACCAGGTTGGTCACCTCCTCAAACGGCCGCATGGTCCTGCATGCATTTCGCATCAGTGTCCAGCTGTTGGGCCACAACATCCCCATCTTTCCAGATTGTGTCCTGTTGTTGCAAGAGAACATCGCATATCAAGCGTCTCACCGGCAAGTTGTTTTTCCGCTGAATGTCCGCAAAGCGTGCCATGGCTGTATAAGACCGCCTGAAATGCCCACACAACTTCCTGGTCTGCTTCAGGACGTCCTCTAAGCCTGGGTACTTTGAGACAAATCTTTGCATGACCAGATTCAGCACATGTGCCATGCAGGGCACATGTGTCAGCTTTCCCAAATTCAAAGCGGAAAGGAGATTGCTGCCGTTGTCACACACTACGTTGATTATCTCCAGCTGGTGCGGGGTCAGCCATTGCTCCACCTGTTTGTTAAGAGCAGCCAGGAGAGCTGCTCCAGTGTGACTCTCCGCTTTGAGGCAAGACATGTCTAAAATTGCGTGACACCGTCGTACCTGGCATGCAGCGTAGGCTCTGGGGAGATGGGGCTGTGTAGCTGGAGAGGAAGAGGAGATGGCAGCACCGCTAGAGTTCAACTGACAGTAAAGGAGGAGGTTGACAGCGAAGAGGATGTAGCGGGAGGAGGAGAGGAGGTGGCAGGAGGCCTGCCTGCAAGCCGTGGAGGTGTCACAAGTTGGTCCGCTGCGCAGCCACGTACTCCCTGCTTGCTGCCATCAGTCACCATGTTGACCCAATGGGCTGTGTACGTAATGTAGCGGCCCTGCCTGTGCTTGGCAGACCAGGCATCCGTGGTCAGGTGGACCTTTGACCCAATGCTCTTCGCAATAGAGGACACCACTTGCCTCTGAACTGCACGGTGCAGTTTGGGTATGGCCTTTCGAGAAAAATAAGTGCGGCCTGGTATCTTCCACTGCGGTGTCCCAATGGCCACAAATTTACGGAAAGCCTCTGACTCCACCAGCTTGTATGATAATAGCTGGCGAGCTAATTGGTCCGCCACACCAGCTGTCAGACGCCGGGCAAGAGGGTGACTGGCCGAAATTGGCTTCTTCCGCTCAAAGACTTCCTTCACGGACACCTGGCTACTGCTGTGGGAAGACGATGCACCTGAAGGAGGAAGAGGAGAAGGACGGTGGCTTGTCTTTTGAGGGGTACTGCTTTTCCGCAGGTGTTCTTCCCATAGCTGTTTGTGCTTTTTCTCCAGGTGCCTTCGTAAGGCACTTGTCCCTACGTGAGTGTTGGCCTTTCCACGGCTCAATTTTCGGAGGCAAAGAGAACAGTTGGCTTTGCTCCTATCTGAGGCACACGTTAAAATATTTCCAAACCGCTGAGCCCCCCTGGGGTGATGGCACTACGGTGGCATCAACAGCTGACGTTGAAGGGCATGTTGGCTGGTTGGCCATAGCTGGCGATACATGGTGCCGGACACTGCCCCCAGATGTTTCTGAGGACGAGCTCCCTCTGCTTTTATCATGGAGTCGGCTCCCCCTCTGAACTGTCCCCCTGATCATCTCCTCTATTGGGAACATACGTGGCATCCGTATAATCGTCATCATAATCCTCCTGCCCAGCTTCGCTTTCCTCAGACAACTTCACAACTGCAGGTGGTTCATCATGCCCCTCCTCACACGTTACGTCCATACTATCGCCACCTAACTCAGACGTATGAGGTGGTGTACCTGCGCCTTCTTCTTGCAGTAGTGGCTACAGTGATTTCACCACCACCACCACATAACTCCTCCGAAGTGTCAAATGCAGCGGATGTGGTGCTTGTTGTAGTGCTGGTGGCTGCGGGAGATGAGGTGTTCTGTGTTAAATACTCAAGCACGTCCTCACAATTTTGGGAAGTGATGGCACGTGCCTTCTTCTGAGCACTGTACTTTGGGCCAGGTCCGCACAAAATCACAGCAACACCACCTCGCACAGACCTGCCAGTGCCAGGTTGCCTTCCTCTGGGTCTGCCTCTTCCTCTACCTGGTTTGTCCATCTCAGGGGGAAGCTAGGTATATGCAGTGAGGTGAGTTCACTCAACACAAAAAAGGTAGTTATATGCAGTGAGGTGAGTTCACTCAACCCAAAGGTAGTTATATATGCAGTGAGGTGAATTCACTCAACCCAAAAGGTAGTTATATATGCAGTGAGGTGAGTTCACTGAACACAAAAGGTAGTTATATATGCAGTGAGGTGAGTTCACTCAACCCAAAGGTAGTTATATATGCAGTGAGGTGAATGCTGGTGGGCTGCTGGCTGTGGGACACACACACATTATGAATTAGAAATGCTGTCTAAGCAACACAAGTGTCAGTTTCACACACAGGAATAAAAAAAAAAAAAAAATGATCACATGAGCAGGATGAGCTCTGAAAAGAGCTGTTCTGGGGCGCTATTATAGCAATAAGATTCAGCTAGGAGCAAGCTAAGAAGGCAAGAACCTGACTACTCTGTCCCTAAGAGAACAAGTCTGCAGCAGCTGTCCCTAGTCTGTCTCTAGCAGGCACACGAGTGATGCTAATGGCCGCCGCAGCCTGCCTTATATAAGGGGGAGCTCCAGGGCTTAGTATAGCCGGATTGGCTACAATGCGCCTGCTGACTGTGATGCAGAGGGTCAAAGTTGACCCTCATAGAGCATTATGGGGCGAATCGAACTTCCGTGTAAGACCCTGGGTTCGCCTGGAACCGTTCACCGGCGAACACGTTCGGCCCATCTCGACTTTTCTCCTATTTTGCTGTCACTTACAGTAAATATTAGAAATCTGACATTACTGACAGATTTTGGACTAGTCCATCTCTCCATAGGGGATTCGCAGCATGGCCTTTAGTCTTTATACAGACATTCCCTGAAAAAGATTTATACAAAGATGCTGGTCAGCCTCCCTGCTTGCTGCACACTTTTTTGGCAGTTGGACAGAACAACTGCCATTCACCAAGTACTTTTAAAATTAAAGAAAATCCTGAGAAGCCCCCCATGAGAAGATGAGCTAGTTCAAAATCTGTCGGTGATGTAAGATTTCTAATATTTACTGTAAGTGACAGCAACATAGGATAAAAGTAATTTATGCCTCATATTACTCTGGAAGAAATGTACTTATCTGTATATGTTTACATATATTTTTAAGTCATGTAGCTAGCCACATGATGGCCGCTGAGCAGCGGCACCCCCGGCGATCAGCGGAAGCAGGAAATCCCGTTCAGAACGGGATTTCATGCTGGGCTTCCCCGGTCGCCATCGGCATCACACGTCGTGACGTCATGGGGAGTCCCGATCCACCCCTCAGCGCTGCGTGGCGCTGATAGGCCAGGCTGTGCAAGGGGTCTAGAGGGGGGAGGGGGCGTTGTGGCGGATAGCTGCGAATCGGCGCGGAGGCGATCGGGAAGTACACGCAGCTAGCAAAGAGCTAGCTGCGTGTACAGAAAAAAATATGCAAATCAGCCCAGCAGGGCCTGAGAAATCCTCCTGCGCACGTAGCCCGACCTGAGGTCGGGCTTACCGCCAGGGAGGTTAAAGGAGAACTAAAGTGAGAAGAATATGCAGGCTGCCATATTTATTTCCTTTTAAACAATACCAGTTGCCTGGCAGCCCTGCTGATTTATTTGGCTACAGTAGTGTCTAAATAACACCAGAAACAAGCATGCCACTAATGTTGTCAGATCTGACAAGAACGTCAGAAACACCTGATCTGCTGCATGCTTGTTCAGAGTCTATGGCTAAAAGCATTAGGGGCAGAGGATCAGCAGGACTGCCAGGCAACTGGTATTGCTTAAAAGGAAATATGGCAGCCTCCATATACTTCCCACTTCAGTTGTCCTTTAAAGGGAACTTTAACTGAGAGGGATATAGGTTTATTTTTAAGCAATACCAGTTGCTTGGCAGTCCTGCTGATCTCTTTGGCTGCCATAGTGGATTAATCACACACCTGAAACAAGCATGCAGCTAATCCAGTCTGACTTCAGTCAGAGAATTTGATCTGCATGCTTGTTGAGGTGTTATGGCTAAAAGTATTAGGCTCCATACACACTTAAAAGCGCAAAAGGGTTTTTGGGAGATTTTCCACAATTAACCACAGAAATAAAAAAAAAAAAAAAAAAAAAAAAAAAAAAAATCACTGGACACTGCAGCGATTTTTCCATGATCGCATTTTGCGCTTCTATAGCACTGAAACACAATCGCTGGGAAATCACCTGAAAATGGTGCAGGCTACACGTTTGCATTTGGCGATTTGCATTAATTGCCGGCGATTAACACAAAACGCCCAAGTAAGAACGGGCCCATAGGGTATTATAGCACTAGCGCTTTAAAAAGCGCCAGCGCTTGAGCGTTTTGATGAAATCGCCGGCAAAACACTCGTAAGAATGGGCCCTTAGAGACACAGGATCAGCAGCAGAGTCAGGCAACTGGTATTTTAAAAGAAAAAGATCCATATCCTCAGTTTAGATTCTTGGCCGAGGCCGATTCAGTTAGCTGAGAATCTAGCATGTGTATGGTGAAGCGTTGTTCCCCCGACATTGTTTAGTGACTCGATCCCTTGGGCGACAGTGCAGGTCCCAAGCTGTTCCAGTCACAAGCTACGCATTCTGCTGCTGTGCAAGGGGAGAAGGGCCGACAGGAGCGTCAGAGTCAGCTAGGTGAGCGGGGAGGATGAGGATTGATGGGTCCACCACCATACAAGTATATTCTTAGGTTTAGAACAGCTTCAGGTTTTTACCAGTAGCTTCATGCCAAACTGCGGTGTTCAGTGATATGCTAGTAATTTTTATATAAATGTTATGCATATGTATGCAGCCTAGATTTGGACAACACACATAGATTTCCCAAATGCTTACATTTGCATCAACTAGGAGTTCTCACTGACCATCCCGAATAGTAAAGCATTCTCCAGATTTTGAAAACAATTAGGCAGTTTTCAAATATTAGAACAAATAAAGACTTCAGGTGAAGGTTCAATATATGCAAGATTTCAACATTTTTCAGCTTAATAATAATAATAAAAAAAAAAAAAAAGTTGCAAAAATTGAGGTTTTTAACTTCCAAAATGGACTTGCGCTATTTTGTACAGGACCAATTCCACAGCTCGGAGGTTCTCAGTTGGTTGTCCCCTGGAGGCATGAGACAGATTTAGGTGTTCCATTTGCTTTAAAGTATAACCAGAGACTAGCTCAGCGTGACCGACTGGTGTAGGCACACTAGGGACCAATTTTAAGGCTAGAGTCCCAATGCTGGTGAATTGGTCCTGTACAAAATTACTGCAGCCCATTTTGAAAGCCAAGATACTCTACTTTTACAACCCAATCTCCCCCCTTCTCCCCCCCCCCCCCCCCCCCGCAAAAAAATAATGCAGATCAGATGTTTAACTGACGTCTCACTGGATTAGATACAGGCTTCTTTTAGGCATGTGATTCAGGAATTCTCTGGCAAGAGATGAGCAAGAAATAGGAAAGAATTATGGCAGCCACCATATGCACCTCAGTTTAGGTGTACAATCCCAGCAGGATGAGTATACCCTTGACTGTATATGTAATTTTTACATGGATTCTGCTATGGGAAATATATCTCTAAGCTTAATGCTTTTCTGTATAAAATTGCTATCCATCCCTAGACTATCATACAATTACTCCCTAGCGGTATGATTACTTCCAGATTTTAGGGTCTAACAGCGGTACCCTTAAAGCAGGAAAAAATTTTTTTTATAAAGCTAGATAGATCTCTGGCAGCCCTGCACATTACTTACCTACCCTGAATCAAACGCTATAATTCTCCCTCTGTCCATTGGACAGCGCTCTACCCCTATAGTGAGATCGCCATCTGTAGTATGACAGACTGATCTCACCGGAGGGATCAAGAGCATCCGAAGACTGGAAGAATGGCTGCCAATGTCTGGGTCCCGGGGTAGGTGAGTTACAAATACCCACTGCGCTCTACATACACCTCCGGGTGGCTACCCAAAGTCAGGCTCAGGGTTACCGCTCTGAGCTGCGGATTTCCAGTCCGAGACTGACTCAGGGTTACCCCTAAGGAGACTAAAATATGCTGTTGGCTAGGGTGCTTCCTGGAAAGAGATCCAGTCACATTGCTAACCACTATGGATGGTCAATGAGATGCAAATTTTTCCAAAATTATGCAAATATATGCAGTTTGAAAACAGACCAATCAATTTAAACCCAGGTTAAAATTGGTCTATTTTCAAGCTGCATATATTTGCACAATTTGCATCAACTCGGGAAAATTTTCATATCTGATCATCCCTCCTAAACCACAGGAACCTGATCATTCCTCGTTTCTTCAATCGAAGTATTAATGTGCAGTTTTCACCACTGCTGTGTCTATCACTTTCAGCTTATGCAGCTTGAAACTGAACCAAATGAATAAAATGAGTTTGATTGGTCCAATTCCAAGCTGCATTCATTTGCTTAAAATAAGAACCTGCATCACTTACCAAAAATATAAATAAAGTTACCTTCAGCAGGAAAGCTTTTTGGAAACCAAGTGTTTCAGCTGAAGCCGCTTCATTAGTTGTTTTGACCTGGTTATAAGAACCTACACAGAAAAGCGTTCAGTACAGCATGGCTACTGAAAAATGACACTCAATTTTTATGTATTTTTTAAACTTTATTTGGTGTTTAATAGGTTCACAAGAAAGGGGAGGGAAAAAAAGGAAACAAAAAATAACTGTGTACATGAAATCAGAATACAACCACTTGAGGGAGAAAAAAAAAATGTATAACAGAATTTCAGTCTAGGAATGGAGAACTGATATGGTTTCAGTGCGATGGATATGCAATGCGCTTCATACCACAGTGCGTTCAGCGTTTTGCCAATCTTGAAATAAAACATTATGTATCTGTCTAAAAGGAGAAAAAAAAATAACTTCACAACGACCTCAGCTAGAAGATTCTATTGCATGACTGGCTAGGTTTTTCTTTATTATTGCCTTTGTCTTCTCTAAGTACTATTCCAGCCACCTGTATAAGCAACTGAAACGTCTACACTGCTACATGTGCCCGACTGTCAGATAACAGCCTGCTCCTGTACCGAGGCCATCTAAGTAAGTGTGATCATGAGGAACAGAATGTGTGATGCGGGGTTAAATGAACACGATGGCAAACTAGTACAGAAAAGCCCTTGATTGCTGCAGGAGCCTCAGACCCAATATGTTCACCTGGCAACAAAAGGTACTCGTTTCTTGCCTTTGTATTTGCACTGCGGGACAAAACCCTATCAGGAAGCTCTGAGAAGTTGTAAAGTAGGAAAAAAAAAAAATACCGTCACTACCCTCCAAAATACAAAATAAAAGTAAAAACACGCTAAAGAAAGTATTCAGTAAATTAATATAAAGATGCACGGTGCAACTAAAGGTTCTCTTTACCGGTCCGACTCTAGCAGCCTGTTTGCTGTGGGTTGCTGGTGTACGCCTCTGCACTGACTTGCTGACAAAATCCACCACTTTTCAGCAATTAGTATGGGAATACTAGAATACCAATAAAATCAAAATTTACATAAAAGATGTTCAGTATAAATTCTGATGTAATCGCTGTGGCCCTACAATAACCAGCAATTGTCAACCAGCCAGCATATTGCCCCCACCTAATGCATTATCAGATTTCTTTGACTGTGTTTTTCTCTGCCCTCTAGTGGACTACCCATAAGACTGCACTGATCAGCCAGAGGGTGACAACACTGAGAACAAAAACACATGAAAGCCATGCTGAAGGAAGATGGAAGGCTTGTTTGAGAGAAATGAACTATAGAACCCTTACACTGGCAATGTTGGAGGGTTGCTTTCCAAGACACCTGACTGCAGAGAACAGGCTACATGCTTATTCTGTGGAGCAGCAGAAATGTCTGTTGCCCATAGCAACCAGATTCCAGCTGTCAATTTTCTACTGCAGGCTGGAGAACGTAAACCCTGAAGAACATCTGGTTGCCAAGGTCAACGTGGGCAAATCACTTCCTTCCTGCTATTTATGCATGGTGCCGGCTGAAAACCCTAAGAAGGTAAAAAAAAAATAAAACCAATAAGCCCCACAACAAAGGACCAAGGCTAAATCAGTATCAAATAATTACGCAGTCTTGGTGGGGGGGAAAAAATGCAAGTGCATTTTTCTATATCTTAAGAGAAATAAAAATGGAACTTCCTCTGTCACAACTTGTATTGCCTTTATAATTACGCTATTGTTCAAAAGCAATATTTAAACTTTTGCATTGGTTGGTGTTACACGCATGCTTTTTTTTGTCCTTTATTATTTGAATGTTTCTGTAATTTGTCTTCAAATATTGCTCTTCCTGTGCTTGAACAATCTTCATAAGAGTTAGAAGCACAAAGAGTTTTGATAATTCTGAACAATTACACTTCGACAATGCAGATTTTTTTTTTTCGTATTTTTTCTTGTTTTATGTTTTTTTTTCTTTAAGTTCAACAAAAACTAACACGGATCACTCGTTACCTCAGCCACACGGTTATGGTGAAAAATGTTAATTACATCCCCACTCACACACTTGCCCATGTCGCCATCCTTTCAAAGCACAACATTTTAAACTACTAGACTAAGTAACAGCAAGAACACTACAGGGTCACTAATGGCAGAAGCCAAGGGATTTCTGGTTACTGATTCTAAATACCTTGAAAGCAGGAACAGGTGATAAACTGAATAAACGGCAAAACCGACTTGAACGTTAAATTATGGGCACGTGTGGACAGCTCTAGAAAGGTCTTTAACTAAATGAAGTATGATTTGTGTAATAAAGTAAAAGCAGTGCTGCAAAGGTAAATGCAATCTAGAAAACAAAAGAAGTCCTGGGACAAGCACTAAGGATAGAGCACAAGGGCATACTAGTCTACAGCACAGATATGTACCTGGAGTGATTTAAAGTGTACTGAAGCTAAACATATTTCCATGCAGAAAGGTGCCAGTAATATCTGCAATATTGGATTCTACCTCATTCATATAACAGAGTGGTCCCCACTGACCAGCTCTGACTAAAGCTCGCCCCAGCCTAACAGCCACACAGTGACAGATTCCCACTCACCACCGTTTGCAAGTCCATATGCTTGGGCAGCAAGAGGGAGGTTGGACAAATAATTCTACCTCACTGAGCAGAGAATGAGAGGGGGGGGGGGGGGGGGGGGGGACTGGACGACACTGGACTGGTAAGCTTATGGTCAAGTTTTGGAGACTGCTGTTACAGCGGACTTAGTCTAGCCCGACAGTGGGAATATCTACAAAATACTAAAAAACCAACAAAAAAAAACTATTGATTTTAATTATCAGCACCCCTGTGCACAGGGAAATCCTCAGTTTATGGTCAGAGCATACTGCTGCTTTGGTCTGCAAGGTGGGTGGTCGTGCATGGCACCTGCATTGTTCTCCGTTGCAGCGCCAACTTCATTCAAAGACTGAATGGCACAGCGCTGCACAGAAATGCATGCAGTGTTCTGTCAGAACACACTACCGCACATCAGTGTGCCTATCAGGCAGTGCTGCCAATGCACTAATGTCCTTACATATCGCACACACGAGCATTGCCAAGACCCACTCAACCCTATAATCCTCCTCAATCCTCCATGGCTGCCTAAATGTCTCCATGAGGACCTTCTGTACTAAGTAGAATACAAAAGAAGCAATGCCCTCTTTATTCATTATCCTTTGCTAAAAAGTCCCCAAAGCTCTGCAGATCATATTCTGACAGGGTCCTCTGTCCTGTAACTTCTAGCTTGATCAACAAAAGTATAAACATAGTGTGGGAGTCAGAGGTCACGTTTGTGTGAGATCAGCTCATAAAGCCAACCTCCATGAATACTGTACTCAGAGCGCACTTCTGTATTCAAGCAGTACACTGTAAACTACACAACAGGTAACAAGCATCAGGAAGGTGAGATTAAGCGGAGGAGATGTGGAAGGGATTTTTAAGAGACAGAACAGTTTGTCCAACAGTTACTGAATGTAGTTATATACAACTGAATTTCTCTTCAACAAACAAGAACTTTGCAGTTTGAGTTGCTAGTGCCCATTTATCAGGACTAGTGCAAAGGATAAGGATTAACCCAAGTAGCATTTGTACTTGTAAAAGTAATAAAGATGGCAGCCTTCTGTTACCATACTAGAAACTGTGCTGACTATCTAGCATGTCCAATTAAACCCTCTCTGCTATGCCAAAACTCTAACTAAAAGGACAAAAGGCATTAGCTGAAAAGCTGCCCATGTGCCAGCAGATTTATCCCATCATGCTCTGCTTTGCTGGATGAGAACTGCACTGTAAAACCAGAGGAAAAAGTTCAGGAAGTGTCCACATCGTACGAAGGACCTGCAGGCTCCTCCACCCATTTCAACGCCACAAAACCCTCGGCTTGTGCCATTAGTGAGAAAAAATAATCCTCCCTCAGCAGGTGTAAAATACTATAGGATAGCACACAGCGGTTTTTTTTTTTTTTAAAGTCTCTAAGCACTACTACTATTGATTAGAGTTGGCTTTTGAATATTTTTTTTCTTTTTAATTTTTTTCTTCTTCTCCAAATAAAGACTGGGCAAGTGTCATTCATGCTACTCTCCTGCATTCAGAAAGGCACGGATTGATTACAGTGTTATATATTTATCTCTTCATTGTTCGAGACGATCGCCAAAGACTCCAGAAGCCTATGGGTGTCTGAATGGCAGAAGTAGCAGTAGGGTTCTACACTGTTCAGATGGCATATCTGGCTACAGCTAAGAAAAAGGAAAACTTATAAAGAAGCAGGTATGCCGTTAAGATGCACAAAGCAGTGATGCTACAAACACAAGCACGTCCATTC